>NC_087362.1:79195536-79495536 GCF_030014295.1 Loxodonta africana
GCTGGTCCACAGCCTCCGGTGGCACACTGCATGTGCGTCACTTCTCCGAAGACAAGGCCGAAATCCGGGCATCCAGGGCCCCAGCAGTCCAGAGTCTGCGGATGGCGGCACGTGGATCACCTCTTTGCCACGTACAGGAGGGAGGCCTGGGCCCTAGACTGGCTCCGCTAGAGCTCCACGACCTCAGCTATTTTCCCTGACCTTTGGCACGTGCCCTCGTGAGTGTGTGATCTCTAGTTACACTTCACCTCCGACCACTCTGAGTCGGCCACCTGCGGATACCTGAGGGTGGACATCAACATCTCTCACTGTCTGCAGTGTCACAGGTCACTAGGAGTCTAGGCTCAGGCTGACCTTGGCTGTCTTCTGCCCAGGCAAGGAGCCTAATCCTTCAGAGGAAATGAGGACACGTGGTCACTGGCCGACATCCTTTCTTTCATCTACACAGCGGTCTAGACGAGGGGAAAGAGGCCAGGTAGGCCAGGTGAAGGCTGAGTGCAGGGCCTAAGGCTTCTTTCTCAATCACCATGGAGACAGCCACCGGAAGGCTGGGCGGAACTTCTGACGAGGACGGGTCACAAACTCTGAGCCAATAGGAGAGGTCCAGCCTAACAGGCCAGTTCCGCAGAGGCCTCCATTTTTCCCATGGACACACAACGGCCCCTTCTGTCCTTGGCCACAAAATCGAGGGCACCCAGGGAATAACTTCACAGTAGGCAACCCCTGATGTGGACAGGTTCGACATACTGGGACAGCAGGCAGGTACCTCTTTTCCACTTACGCTAGGATATCACTAGGCAAGGCGCCCTCCCTCAGCATCTACGGCCCCTCCTTGTATGTGTTCATTCAGACAAATCCCTCCGGTCTACCCCTGAGACACCTCACAACTACGAGGGGCCTGAGAGAGAGCCTGGAGATGAAACAGGGGAGGCTTCCGACTCTACCGCGTCCCCGTGGGTAGAGAATAGCACTTAGTCTCTCTGGAAGGTCTTAGCTTCTGTTGACTGACATGGGCAATACGGTAGGGGCGGACCCTGGCCAGGTGGAGCTTCTGGGCAGATGCAACCTCTGGGGGAAGAATAATTCCGCTGCTGCTTTGTATGCGGGAAACCTCCCCACGCCAGGTGGGATGGGCAGAGAACATGGACCTGCAACTGCCAGGGGCCTTTCCTGGGACTGAAGATCCCAACCTGCTCTCAACCTTGTCACCTTCTCAGTACAGACCTTTCCTGCACACATAATCCTGCCTTTCTCCGTCACTGCCTGATCCTACTAGGAAAAAAGCATGCCGCTCAAAGAGGCTGATGTTACGGAAATCGAGGAGACACTGCCGTTTTCCAAACTTTTGCTGTCTACATATCCCCGCCTCCGGTGGAAGGCTGCGTATGTGGCCGGGCTGCGAAGGCAAGGCCGAAATCCTGGCATCCTGGGCCCCAGCAATCCAAAGGTTTATGGACGTGGGGACACCGATGACATGTTTCCCACATACAGGAGGAATCCTTGGGCCCTTCACTGGCTCGCCATTCAGCTCCACGACGTCCACTACTGGCCCTGGCCTTTGGCCGGTGCCCCATTGCACGTGTGCTCCGGAGCGATGTTTCTCCACCCATCACTATCATTCTGCCACCAGGGGATATGTGAGTGTGGGAGTCACCATTTGTCACTGGCAGCAGTGTCACAAGTCACTAGACTTCCAGGTACCAGCTGACCTAGGCTGCCTTCTGCCCCAGGCAAGGTCCCGAATCCTTCATCCCAGATGCTGACACCTGGGCACTGGCGGACATTCATTTTGATCAACACAGAGGTCTGAGTGAGGGTCAGCAGGCCAGCTAGGTGAAGTGAAGGCCAGGTGGGCGGGACCAAGGCTCCTTTGCCATCACCATGGAGACAGTCCCACTACCGGAAGAGTGGGTGGAGCTCATGGTGGGCCTGATGACAAGACCCGCCAGGCAGATGACACAGGGCCCTCCATTATGACCTATGACACCTAGTGGCCACAGGATTTGAGCACACCCTGGGAAAGCCTACGCGGGCACAGGGGAGCCCCTGGTGCCCACTGCTTCAGGGCATTGGCAGAGCAGGCCAGGTACCTCTTTCCCACTTTCCTGAGGATATCAGTACGCAAGGCATCCCCACTGGGCATCTCTTGCCTCTCTCTGTCTCTCTCTGGATGTGTTCGTTCTCTGAAATCTCTTCCTTCTCCCCCTGAGTCACTTCGCACCTTGGAGTGCCTGACACAGTGCCCAGAGACGAAAAGAGCAAAGGGGGAAGGCCTCTGGCTCTACTGGTTGCCCAAGGGCAGAAAAGATCTGGTAGTCTATCTGGAAGTTCTAGAGAGTAGTGATTGATTGGGGAGCTACCTCACGGGCGGACCCTGGCCAGGTGAAGCTTGCTGACATGTGGCAGCCTCTCCGGAGACTACTAATTCCGCTGGTAACATTGTATGCAAATACCCGGCTGAGTGCCAAGGGCAGAAAACATTGACACATACCTGCCAGAGGCCTATTCTGGGTCTGAAGAGTCCACCCTCGTCTCCAGCGACTCATCATCTCAGCATACACTTTGCCTGCACACATGGAATCCGCCTCTCTCCACGAATGCCTTCTCCTGCTAGGAAACACACGATGTCACTCAGCCAAAGGAGAGCACAGGCAAAGTCAACTGAAGCCCGCGTTTTCAAGATTTTGCCCTCTGCTGGTCCACAGCCTCCGGTGGCACACTGCATGTGCGTCACTTCTCCGAAGACAAGGCCGAAATCCGGGCATCCAGGGCCCCAGCAGTCCAGAGTCTGCGGATGGCGGCACGTGGATCACCTCTTTGCCACGTACAGGAGGGAGGCCTGGGCCCTAGACTGGCTCCGCTAGAGCTCCACGACCTCAGCTATTTTCCCTGACCTTTGGCACGTGCCCTCGTGAGTGTGTGATCTCTAGTTACACTTCACCTCCGACCACTCTGAGTCGGGCACCTGCGGATACCTGAGCGTGGACATCAAGATCTATCACTGTCTGCAGTGTCACAGGTCACTAGGGGTCTAGGCTCAGGCTGACCTTGGCTGTCTTCTGCCCAGGCAAGGAGCCTAATCCTTCAGAGGAAATGAGGACACGTGGTCACTGGCCGACATCCTTTCTTTCATCTACACAGCGGTCTAGACGAGGGGAAAGAGGCCAGGTAGGCCAGGTGAAGGCTGAGTGCGGGGCCTAAGGCTTCTTTCTCAATCACCATGGAGACAGCCACCGGAAGGCTGGCCGGAACTTCTGACGAGGACGGGTCACAAACTCTGAGCCAATAGGAGAGGTCCAGCCTAACAGGCCAGTTCCGCAGAGGCCTCCATTTTTCCCATGGACACACAACGGCCCCTTCTGTCCTTGGCCACAAAATCGAGGGCACCCAGGGAATAACTTCACAGTAGGCAACCCCTGACGTGGACAGGTTCGACATACTGGGACAGCAGGCAGGTACCTCTTTTCCACTTACGCTAGGATATCAGTAGGCAAGGCACCCTCCCTCGGCATCTACGGCCCCTCCTTGTATGTGTTCATTCAGAGAAATCCCTCCGGTCTACCCCTGAGATACCTCACAACTACGAGGGGCCTGAGAGAGAGCCTGGAGATGAAACAGGGGAGGCTTCCGACTCTACCGCGTCCCCGTGGGTAGAGAATAGCACTTAGTCTCTCTGGAAGGTCTTAGCTTCTGTTGACTGACATGGGCAATACGGTAGGGGCGGACCCTGGCCAGGTGGAGCTTGTGGGCAGATGCAACCTCTGGGGGAAGAATAATTCCGCTGCTGCTTTGTATGCTGGAAACCTCCCCACGCCAGGTGGGATGGGCAGAGAACATGGACCTGCAACTGCCAGGGGCCTTTCCTGGGACTGAAGATCCCAACCTGCTCTCAACCTTGTCTCCTTCTCAGCACAGACCTTTCCTGCACACATAATCCTGCCTTTCTCCGTCACTGCCTGATCCTACTAGGAAAAAAGCATGCCGCTCAAAGAGGCTGATGTTACGGAAATCGAGGAGACACTGCCGTTTTCCAAACTTTTGCTGTCTACATATCCCCGCCTCCGGTGGAAGGCTGCGTATGTGGCCGGGCTGCGAAGGCAAGGCCGAAATCCTGGCATCCTGGGCCCCAGCAATCCAAAGGTTTATGGACGTGGGGACCCCGATGACATGTTTCCCACATACAGGAGGAATCCTTGGGCCCTTCACTGGCTCGCCATTCAGCTCCACGACGTTCACTACTGGCCCTGGCCTTAGGCGGGTGCGCCATTGCACGTGTGCTCCGGAGCGATGTTTCTCCACCCATCACTATCATTCTGCCACCAGGGGATATGTGAGTGTGGGAGTCACCATTTGTCACTGGCAGCAGTGTCACAAGTCACTAGACTTCCAGGTACCAGCTGACCTAGGCTGCCTTCTGCCCCAGGCAAGGTCCCGAATCCTTCATCCCAGATGCTGACACCTGGGCACTGGCGGACATTCATTTTGATCAACACAGAGGTCTGAGTGAGGGTCAGCAGGCCAGCTAGGTGAAGTGAAGGCCAGGTGGGCGGGACCAAGGCTCCTTTGCCATCACCATGGAGACAGTCCCACCACCGGAAGAGTGGGTGGAGCTCATGGTGGGCCTGATGACAAGACCCGCCAGGCAGATGACACAGGGCCCTCCATTATGACCTATGACACCTAGTGGCCACAGGATTTGAGCACACCCTGGGAAAGCCTACGCAGGCACAGGGGAGCCCCTGGTGCCCACTGCTTCAGGGCATTGGCAGAGCAGGCCAGGTACCTCTTTCCCACTTTCCTGAAGATATCAGTACGCCAGGCATCCCCACTCGGCATCTCTTGCCTCTCTCTGTCTCTCTCTGGATGTGTTCGTTCTCTGAAATCTCTCCCTTCTCCCCCTGAGTCACTTCGCACCTTGGAGTGCCTGACAGAGTGCCCAGAGACGAAAAGAGCAAAGGGGGAAGGCCTCTGGCTCTACTGGTTGCCCAAGGGCAGAAAAGATCTGGTAGTCTATCTGGAAGTTCTAGAGAGTAGTGATTGATTGGGGAGCTACCTCACGGGCGGACCCTGGCCAGGTGAAGCTTGCTGACGTGTGGCAGGCTCTCCGGAGACTACTAATTCCGCTGGTAACATTGTATGCAAATACCCGGTGGAGTGCCAAGGGCAGAAAACATTGACACATACCTGCCAGAGGCCTATTCTGGGTCTGAAGAGTCCACCCTGGTCTCCAGCGACTCATCATCTCAGCACACACTTTGCCTACACACATGGAATCCGCCTCTCTCCACGAATGCCTTCTCCTGCTAGGAAACACACGATGTCACTCAGCCAAAGGAGAACAGAGGCAAAGTCAACTGAAGCCCGCGTTTTCAAGATTTTGCCCTCTGCTGGTCCACAGCCTCCGGTGGCACACTGCATGTGCGTCACTTCTCCGAAGACAAGGCCGAAATCCGGGCATCCAGGGCCCCAGCAGTCCAGAGTCTGCGGATGGCGGCACGTGGATCACCTCTTTGCCACGTACAGGAGGGAGGCCTGGGCCCTAGACTGGCTCCGCTAGAGCTCCACGACCTCAGCTATTTTCCCTGACCTTTGGCACGTGCCCTCGTGAGTGTGTGATCTCTAGTTACACTTCACCTCCGACCACTCTGAGTCGGCCACCTGCGGATACCTGAGGGTGGACATCAACATCTATCACTGTCTGCAGTGTCACAGGTCACTAGGGTTCTAGGCTCAGGCTGACCTTGGCTGTCTTCTGCCCAGGCAAGGAGCCTAATCCTTCAGAGGAAATGAGGACACGTGGTCACTGGCCGACATCCTTTCTTTCATCTACACAGCGGTCTAGATGAGGGGAAAGAGGCCAGGTAGGCCAGGTGAAGGCTGAGTGCGGGGCCTAAGGCTTCCTTCACAATCACCATGGAGACAGCCACCGGAAGGCTGGCCGGAACTTCTCACGGGGACGGGTCACAAACACTGAGCCAATAGGAGAGGTCCAGCCTAACCGGCCAGTTCCGCAGAGGCCTCCATTTTTCCCATGGACACACAACGGCCCCTTCTGTCCTCGGCCAGAAAATCGAGGGCACCCAGGGAATAACTTCACAGTAGGCAAGCCCTGATGTGGACAGGTTCGACATACTGGGACAGCAGGCAGGTACCTCTTTTCCACTTACGTTAGGATATTAGTAGGCAAGGCGCCCTCCCTCAGCATCTACGGCCCATCCTTGTATGTGTTCATTCAGAGAAATCCCTCTGGTCTACACCTGAGACACCTCACAACTACGAGGGGCCTGAGAGAGAGCCTGGAGATGAAACAGGGGAGGCTTCCGACTCTACCGCGTCCCCGTGGGTAGAGAATAGCACTTAGTCTCTCTGGAAGGTCTTAGCTTCTGTTGACTGACATGGGCAATACGGTAGGGGCGGACCCTGGCCAGGTGGAGCTTGTGGGCAGATGCAACCTCTGGGGGAAGAATAATTCCGCTGCTGCTTTGTATGCTGGAAACCTCCCCACGCCAGGTGGGATGGGCAGAGAACATGGACCTGCAACTGCCAGGGGCCTTTCCTGGGACTGAAGATCCCAACCTGCTCTCAACCTTGTCACCTTCTCAGCACAGACCTTTCCTGCACACATAATCCTGCCTTTCTCCGTCACTGCCTGATCCTACTAGGGAAAAAGCATTCCGCTCAAAAAGGCAAATGCCAGGGAAATTGAGGAGACCCTGCCATTTTCCAAAATTTTGCTGTCTATATCTCCCCGCCTCCGCTGGAAGGCTGCGTGTGTGGCCGGGCTCCGAAAGCAAGGCCCAAATCCTGGCAGCCCGGGCCCCAGCAGTCCAATGGTTCATGGACGTGGGGACACGGATGACGTGTTTGCCACATACAGGAGGGATCCTTGGGCCCATCACGGGTTTGTCATTCAGCTTCATGACGTCCACCTCTGGCCCTGGCCTTTGGCCGGTGCCACATTGAACGTGTGCTCCTCAGCGATTTTTCTCCACCCATCACTATCATTCTGCCACCAGGGCATATGTGAGTGTGAGAGTCACCATTGGTCAGTGGCAGCAGCGTCACAAGTCACTAGACTTCCAGGTACCAGCTGACCTAGGCTGCCTTCTGCCCCGGGCAAGGTCCCGAACACTTTATCCCAGGTGCTGACGCCTGGCCACTGGCCGACATGAATTTTTATCAACACAGAGGTCTGAGTGAGGGTCAGCAGGCCAGCTAGGTGAAGTGAAGGCCAGGTGGGCTTGGCTAAGGCTTCTTTGCCATCACCATGGTGACAGTCCCACCACCAGAAGAGGGGGCGGAGCTTATGATGGGCCTGGTGACAAGACTGAGCCAATGGCAGAGATCCAGCTGGCCAGCCAAATCACACAGGGCCCTCCATTGTGACCTATGACACCTAGTGGTCACAGGATTTGAGCACACCCTGGGAAAGCCTACGCAGCCACAAGGGAGCCCCTGGTGGGGACTGGTTCAGGGCACTGGCAGAGCAGGCCAGGTACCTCCTTCCCACTTTCCTGAGGATATCAGTACGCAAGGCATCCCCACTCGGCATCTCTTGCCTCTCTCTGTCTCTCTCTGGATGTGTTCGTTCTCTGAAATCTCTTCCTTCTCCCCCTGAGTCACTTCGCACCTTGGAGTGCCTGACAGAGTGCCTAGAGACGAAAGAGCTAAGAAGGAGGGCCTCTAGCTGTACTGGTTGCCCACGGGCAGAGAAAATCTGGCAGTCTATCTGGAAGGTCTAGAGAGTAGAGATTGATTGGGGAGCTACCTCACGGGCGGACCCTGGCCATGTGAAGCTTGTTCACATGTCACAGCCTCCCCAGAGACTACTAATTCCGCTGATAACGTTGTATGGAAGTACCCAGGTGAGTGCGATGGGCAGAAAACTTTGACACATACATGCCAGAGGCCTACCCTGGGTCTGAGGAGTCCACACTGTTCTCCAGCGACTCATCATCTCAGCACACACTTTGCCTGCACACATGGAATCCGCCTCTCTCCACGAATGCCTTCTCCTGCTAGGAAACACAGGATGTCACTCAGCCAAAGGAGAGCACAGGCAAAGTCAACTGATGCCCCCATTTTCAACATTTTGCCCTCTGCTTGTACACAGCCTCCGGTGGCACACTGCATGTGTGTCACTTCTCTGAAAAGAACACCGAAATTCAGGCGTCCATGGCCCCAGCAGTCCAGATTCTGTGGATGGCGGCCTATGGTTCACGACTTTGCCACGTGCAAGATGTAGGCCGTGGCCCTATGCTGGCTCTGCTAGAGCTCCACGACCTCAGGTATTTTCCCCGACCTTTGACCCATGCCCTCGTGAGTGTGTGATCTCTACTTATAGTTCTCCTCTGACCACTGTGAATCCGCCACCTGAGGATACGTGAGCGTGGAAATCAACATCTATCACTGGTTGCAGTGTCATAGGTCACTAGGTGTCTAGGCTCAGGCTGACCTTGGCTGTCTTCTGCCCTGCCAGGAGCCTAATCCTTCAAAGGCAATGAAGACACCCGATCACTGGCCGACATCCTTTCTTTCATCCACACAGTGGTCTCAATGAAGGTAAAGAGGCCAGGTAGGCCAGGTGAAGGCTGAGTGCGGGGCGTAAGGTTTTTCTCCTAATCAGCTTGGAGACAGCCACCGGAAGGCTGGCCGGAACTTCTGACGGGGACGGGTTACAAACACTGAGCCCATAGGAGAGGTCCAGCCTAACCCGCCGGTTCCGCAGAGCCCTCCATTTTACCCATGGACACACAACGGCCCCTTCTGTCTTTGACCACAAAATCAAGGGCACCCAGGGAATATCTTCACAGTAGGTAACCTTTGATGTGGACAGGTTCCACACACTGGGATAGCAGGGAAGTATCTCTGTTCCACTTATGCTAGAATATCAGTATTCATGGCGCCGTTCCTCAGCATCTATGGCCCCTCTCTGTATGTGGTCATTCAGAGAAATCTCTTCATTCTACCTCTGAGACACATCACAAGCACGAGGGGCCTGAGAGAGAGCCTGGAGATGAAACGGAGGAGGCTTCTGGCTGTACCACTTTCCCATGGGCAGACAATAGCAGGTAGTGTCTCTGCAATGTCTTAGCTGTTGTTGATTGACATGAGGAATAAAGTAGGGTGGACCCTGGCCAGTTGTAGCTTGTGGGCAGATGGAAGTTCTCAGGCGAGGAATAATTCCTCTGCCGCTTTCTATGGTGAAACCACCCCCACCGCAACGGGAAGGGCAGAGAACATTGACCCACACCTGCCAGGGGACTTTCCTGGGACTAAAGATCCCAACCTGGTCTCTACGTCGTCACCCTCTCAGCACACACCTTTCCTGCACACATAATCCTGCCTCTTCCGTCAGTGCTTCATCCTACTAGGAAAAAAAGCATTCCGCTCAAAAAGACAATGCCAGGAAAATCGAGGAGACACTGCCATTTTCCAAATTTTTGCTTTCTACCCATCCCCGCCTCCGGTCAAAAGCTGCGTAGGCGGCCGGGCTCTGAAGGCAAGGCCGAAATCCTGGCAGCCTGGGCCCCAGCAGTCCAGTGGTTTATGGACATGGGGAGATGGATGACCTGTTTGCCACATATAGAAAATGAACATTCAATATAGAACACATAGTATGGAATAGAGAATACAGGAAATATAGAATATAGAAGAATATAGAATATTGAACATAGAATATATAATGTAGAATAAAAAACATAGATTAGGAAATAAAGTATAAATGACACAGAACATAAAATATATTTTATAGAATATAGAAGACAATAGAATATAGATTGTAAAGTACAGAATTCACAATATAGAGGAAAACAGAATATAGAAGAATATAGAATATAGGACAAATGTAGAATATGGAATACAGAAATATATAGTATATAAAAAGATAGAATATGGAAGAACATAGACTATACAATAGAGAATATAGATGAATTTAAAATATAGAATGTAGAATATATAATATGTAATACAAAATATGCAATATAGAATATAGAACAATATTGTATGAAGAAAAATATAGAATATAGAACATCGAATATAGAATACAGAGTATGGAATATAGAATGTACAAAAATACAGAATGTAGAAAAACATCCAAGAACAAAGATCATAGAATACAGAGACTTTAAAATATAGAGTTTGATACATAGAACACTGAGTATACAATACAGAATATAAAAGAACTTTGAAAATAGAAGGATATAGTGTATAGAGGATTTGGAATAAAGAACAGTATAGAATATACATTATAGAAGAACATAGCATAAAGAATACAGAATATAGAAGAAAACAGAATATAAATTCAGAATATAGAATACAGAAGAATATAAAATGTACAATGTAGAATAGCGATTATAGAATGCAAACTATAGAATTAAGAATATAATAGGAGAATATAAATTACAGAATATAGACTATAAATTATACAATATACATGATTATGGAAAATACAATGTAGAATGTAAAGTGTAGAATATAGGAGAAAATGGAATACAGAATATACAAGAATATGGAATGTTGAATATCGTATCAAGAATATGGACTATAGAATACACAAAAATATAGTATATGTAAAATATAGAAAATAGAAGATTGAATATAGAACATAGAATATAGAAAAATCTAGAATACAGAATCTAGAAGAATGTAGAATTTAGAATACAGAATGTAGAATATGGAAGATTTTAGAATATAGAACATAGAATATACAGTATAGAATACAGAATATGGAATATACAACCTAGACTATAGAAAAATATAGAAATAAAATATTAAAAAATATAGAACATAGAAGAATGTAGAATAGAGAATACGGAATAGACTATACAAGAGAATATTAGATTATAGAAGAATATAGAGATTAGAAGGCATAATGTACAATAAAAATATAAAAGATAGAATTCAGAAAAATTTTGAACATAAAATGTAGAATATAGAAGAAAATAGAATATAAAATTTAGAATGGAGAACATGGAATATGGAATAGAGTATAGAGAAGAATAAAGAATATTGAAAAATTTAAAATACAGAATGCAGACTGTAGAATATTGAATATAGAATTTAGAATGTACAATATAGAATATAGCAGATAGAAGAATATAGATTATAAGTGAAGAATATAGAAGAGTATAGAATGCAGAACATAGAAGAATACAGAATGCAGAATGTAGAATATAGAGTAAGGAATATAGAATGTAGAATACAGAAGAATATAGTATATAAAAATATAGAATATAGAACATTGAATATGGAATATAAAATACAGAGCATGAAATAGAGAAATAGAAAAAACATAGAATAGAGATAAATATAGACTATAGAATAGAGTATGTACAAAGTAGAATTCAGAATATAAAATATAGAACATAGAATATAAAGGAATATAGATTATAGAATATAGAAGATTCTGGAATATAGAATGTAGAATTAAATATAGAATATGCGAGATGGAATATAAGCGAATATAGAATGCAGAATATAGTATACAGAATATGCAATATGGAATATAGAATACAGAAAATTATAAAATATATAGACTAAAGAAAAAAATTGAATATAGAATACAGACAATGGAATATAGAAAAATATAGAATATAAAACAGAATAAAAATATACATAATGTACAGAATAAACATTACAGAATATAGAAGATTACGGAATGTAGAACGTAGAATGTAAAATACAGAATACACAATATAGAAGAATATATGATACAGACTATGGAAGAATATAGAATACAGAAAATTATATAGAAAAGTATAGAATACAGAAAAAGAACACTGAATATGCAACACGGAGTATGGAATATAGAATATAGAAGAATATAGAATGTAGAATACAAAATATAGAATATGAAATAAAGCATAAAGAACACAGAATATAGAAGAATATAGATTAGAGAATATAGAAGATAATGGAATATAGAATATAAAATGCAGAATATACAATATAGAAGAATATGGAGTACAGAATATAGACGAATATAGAAGGAAGAATGAAGAATATGGAATATAGAATACAGAAAAATATAGTATGTAGAAAAATATAGAACATAGAAGAATATGGAAGAATATAGAACATAGAATATGGAAGAATTTAAAATATACAATGCAGAAAGTAGAATATGGAATATGAAATGTGCAATATAGAACATAGAGGAATAGTGTATGTAGAAAAATATAGAATATAGAACATCGAATAGAGTATGGAATACAGAATATAGAAAAATATAGAATACAGAAGAACATAGATTATAGAATGTAAAGAATTTCAAATATAGAATATGGAACATAGAACACTGAAGACAGAATACAGAATATAAAAGAACTTTGAAAATAGAAGAATATAGTGTATAGAGGATTTGGAATAAATAAGGATATAGAATATACATTATAGAAGAATATAGCACAGGTAACAGAATATAGAAGAACACAGAATATATGTTTAGAATATAGAATACAGAAGAATATAAAATGTACAATGTGGAATACAGATTACAGAATGCAAAGTATAGAATGAAGAATATAGGAGAATATAGATTATAGAATATAAAAGATTGTAAATTATACAATACAGAAGATTATGGAATATAGAATGTACAGTGTAAAATATAGAACGTAGGAGAATATGGAATATAGAAGAACATAGAATGTTGACTATAGTATCAAGAATATGGAATACAGAATACACAAAAACATAGTATATGTAAAAATATAGAAAATGGAAGATTGAATATAGAACATAGAATATAGAAGAATATAGAATACAGAATGTAGAATATAGAAGATTTTAGAATATAGAATATACAATATGGGATATAGAATACAGAAGAATATAGTATAGAGAAAAATACAGAATATACAACATAGAACATCGAATATAGAATAGAGAGTATGGAATATAGGATATAGGAAAATATAGAATATAGAACAACATAGAATTTAGAATGTGGAATATGGAATATAGAAGAATTTGGAATATAGAATATGGAATATACAATACAGGGTATTAATAGAGAATATAGAAAAGTATAGAATAGAGATAAATATAGAATATAGAATAGAGTATGTACAAAGTACAATACAGAATATAAAATATAGAATAAAGAACATAGAATATAGAAGAATATACATTACAGAATATAGAAGATTCTGGAATATAGAATAAAAATTTTTTTTTAATAGAAGATGGAATATAAGAGAATATAGAATGTAGAATATAGTTTACAGAATATACAATATGGAATACAGAATACTGAAAATTATAAAAAAATATAGACTATAGGAAAAAACATTGAATATAGAATACAGGCAATGGAATATAGAAAAATATAGAATTTAGAATATAGAATGTAGAATACAGAATATAAAATATAGAATAAAAAATAATAATATAGAGAATATACATTCTAGAATATAGAAGATTATGGAATATAGAATGTACAAGTAAAATACAGAATATACAATATAGAACAACATATGGTACAGACTATAGAAGAATATAGAATGTAGAATATAGAATACAGAAAATTATACAGAAAAATATAGAATATAGAAAAAGAACATTGAATATAGAACACAGAGTATGGAACATAGAATATAGAAGAATATACAATGTAGAATACAAAATATAGAGTATGAAATAAAGCATAAAGAACACAGAATATAGAAGAATATAGATTATAGAATATAGAAATAATGGAATATAGAATGTAAAATACAGACTCTACAATATAGAAGAATATAGAATTCAGAATATAGAATAATATAGAATATAGAAGGAAGAATGTAGAATATGGAATGTAGAATACAGAAAATTATAGTATATAGAAAAATATAGAATATGGAAGGAAAAGAATTTAGAATGTAGAATACAGAACATAGAATATTGAAGAATTTAAAATATACAATGTAGAATATAGAATATAGAAGAATATTGTATGTAGAAAAATATAGAATATAGAATACAGAGTATGGGATATAGAATATACAAAAATATAGTATATAGAAGAACATAGATTATAGAATATAGAGAATTTAAAATATAGAATATGGAACACAGAACACTGAAGATAGAATACAGAATACAAAAGAACTTTGAAAATAGAAGAATATAGTGTATTCTATATTTCACATTCTACATTCCATAATTTTCTATATTTTATAATTTTTTTATTCTATAGTCTTTATTCTATATTTTATATTCTGTTTTCTGTATTCTACTTTCTATATTCTAAATTCTGTATTACATGTTCTTGTATAATCTATATTCTGTATTGTATAGTCTTCTACTGTGTATATTCTTCTATAATGTATATTCTATATTCTTCTGTATTCTATATTCTAATTCTTCTATATTCTCTATTCTTCCATATTGTGTATTCTACATTCTACTATATTCTTTTTCTTGTATTTTCTATAGCCTTCTCTATTCTATATTCTTCTATATTCTAAATTTATATTCAATATTCTTCTATATTCTGTATTCTATATTCTTCCGTAATGTATATTCTATAATCTATATTCTTGTTTATATTCTTCTGTATTCCATATTCTTGTATATTCTATATTCTACTATTTTCTATATTCTTTTACATTCTGTATTCTATCTTCTGTGTTCTGTGTTCTATGTTCAGTTTTCTTCTATGTACTATTTCCTTCTATATTCCATATTCTATATTCTAAATTCTTCTATATTCTATATTCCACATTCTAAATTCTATGTTCTTCTATATTCTATATTTTCCTATATCCTATATACCATACTCTCTATTCTCTATTCGATGTTCTATATTTCTCTATACTATATTCTTCTGTATTCTATATTCCATATTGTATAGTCTACATTTTAAAATCTTCTATATTCTACATTCTATATTAAACATTTGACATTTTTCTATATTCTATATTTTTTTATATTCAATCTTCTATTTTCTATATATTTACATATACTATATTTTTGTGTATTCTATATTCCATATTCTTTATACTGTATTCAACATTCTATATTCTTGTCTGCGGGACACTGTTCAGGCCTATTCTTGCCTACAGGGCTCCTCTATTCTGGCCTCTTCTTGCCTGTGGGATTCTCCGTTCGGGCCTGTTCTCCCCTGCGGGACTCTGCCTTAGGGCCTATTCTTGCCTGCGGGGCTCCTCTATTCGGGCCTATTCTTGCCTTCCTGACTCTGTTCGGGCTTATTCTTGGCTACAGAAATCTCCGTTCTGGGCTATTCTTTCCTGCGGGACTCTCCGTTCCGGCGTATTCTTGCCTGCGGAACCTCCATTCGGGCCTAATCTTGCCTGCGGGAGCATCCTTTCTCCTCCTCTTGCCTGCGGGGGGATCTCTTCTATTCAGGCCTGCTGTGCCTGCGGAGCTCCGATATTCGTGTGTGTTCTTGTGTGGCGGGTCCGCTATTCGGGCCTGTTCTTGCGTGCGGGGCTCCTCTATTCGGGCCTATTCTTGCCTTCCTGACTCTGTTCGGGCTTATTCTTGGCTACAGAAATCTCCGTTCTGGCCTATTCTTTCCTGCGGCACTCTCCGTTCAGGTCTATTTTTGCCTGCGGGACCCTGTTCAGGCCTATTCTTGCCTACAGGGCTCCTCTAACCTGGCCTGTGGGAATCTCCGTTCGGGCCCATTCTTACCTGCAGAACTCTCTCTTCAGGCCTAATCTTGCCTGCGGGAGCATCCTTTCGTTCCTCCTCTTGCCTGCGGGGCTCTTCTATTCAGGCCTGTTTGTGCCTACGGAGCTCCGTTATTCAGGCCTGTTTGAGCCTGCGGGCCTCCGTTATTCGGGCGTGTACGTGCCTGCGGGGCTCCGGTATTTGTGCGTGATCCTGTGTGGCGGGTTCCGCTATTCGGGTGTTCCTACGTGCGGGACTCCTCTATTAGGGCATGTTCTTGCCTTCCGGATTCTGTTGGGGCCTATTCTTGGCTACAGAAATGTCCGTTGTGGCCTGTTCTTGCCTGCGGCACTCTCCGTTTGGGCCTGTTCTTTCCTGCGGGACTCTCCGTTAGGGTCTATTTTTGCCTTCGGGACCCTGTTCAGGCCTATTCTTGCCTACAGGGCTCCTCTATTCTGGCCTGTGGGAATCTCTGTTCGGGCCTTTTCTCGGCTGCGGGACTCTCCTTTCGGGCCTGTTCTCGCCTGCGGGACTCTCTGTTCAGGCCTGTTCTCGACTCCAGGCTTCCCTATTCGGGCCTATTCTTGCCTGTGGAACTCTGTCCGGGCCTATTCTTGCCTGCGGGGCTCCTCTCTTCAGGCCTATTCTTGCCCGCGGGACTGAGTAAAGGCCTTTTCTTGCCTGCCGGGCTCCAATTCGGGCCTATTCTTGCCTGCGTGAGTCCCAGTTCGGGACTATTCTTGCCTGCGGGACTCTCCTTTCAGGCTTCCCCTTGTCTGCAGAGCTCCTCTATTCAGGCCTCTTAGTGCCTGTGGAGCTCCGTTATTCAGGCCTTTTCCTGCATGCGGGGCTCCGCTATTTGGGCCTGTTCTTGCCTGTGGGGCTTCTCTATTAGGGGATATTCTTGCCTGCGGGACTCTCCATTAGGGCCTATTCTTGCCTGCGGGACTCTCCATTTGGGCGTATACTTGCCTGCAGAACTCTCCGTTCCGGCCTATTCTTCCCCGCCTTACCTGCGGGGCTTCGCCATACCTGCGGGGCTCCGCTATTCGGGCCTGTTGGTGCATGCGGGCTACCCTACAGGACTATACGATACAGAATATAGATTATAGAAGAACATAGAATACAGAATTTGGAATATAGAAAATAGAATGTAGAATACAGAATATAAAATGAAGAGTATTGGTTATGGATTATAGAATATAGAAAATTATGAAATGTAGAATGTAAAATATAGAAGAATATAGAATGCATACTATAGAAGAATACAGAATGTAGAATATAGAATATGGAACATAGGATATACCATACAGAAAAACAGTATATAGAAGGATAAACAATATAGAACGTAGAACTTTAAATATACAATATAAAATACAGAGAATGGAATATAGAACCTAGATTATGGAAGAATATAGAAATAGAATATAAAAGAATTTAGAATGTAGAGTATAAAATATAGAATATAGAAGAATTTAGAACGTAGAATATAGAATATGGATTATAGAATATAGAGGAATATAGTATATAGAAGAACATAGAAGATACAATACAGAACATAAAAGAAAAAATATAGAAAAATATAGAGTATAGAAGAATAAGGAATATGGAAAATATGAGAATGTAGAATATAATTATAGAAGAATGTAGAATATTGAAAAATATAGAATACAGAATATAGGAAAACAGAGCATAAATTTAGAAGATATAGGATACAGAATGCAGAATATAGAAGAATAAAGAATATAGATGACAGACTACAGAATATAGAAGATAGAATGTAGAAGAAAATAGAATATTGACAAACAGGGAATATAGGGTATAGGATATACAGTATTGAAGAATAGAGAATAAAGTAGAAAAATACAGATGACAAAATATGGAAGAATATAGAATGTAGAATAGAGAATATAAGAGAATAGATTACAGAAGAATATAGAATATAGAGATTAGAAGGTAGAATATACATAAAAATATAGAATTCAGAAAAAAATTAGAATATAAAATGTAGAATATAGAATATAGAAGAAAATGGAATGGAGAATGGAGAACATAGAATATGGGATAGGGAATAGAGAAGAATAAAGCATATTGAAAAATTTAGAATATAGAGTGTAGACTAGAATATTGAATATAGAATTTAGAATGTACAATATGGAATATAGCAGGTAGAATATAGATTACAACAGAAGAATATAGAATGTAGAATAAGAATGTAGAAGAGTATAGAATACAGAACAGAAGAATATAAAATGCAGAATGTAGAATATAGCATATGGAATATAGAATGTAGAATACAGAAGAATATAGGATATAAAAAATATAGAATATAGAACATCGAATATGGAATATAGAATACAGAGTATGGAATATAGAATATAGAATAGACAAATATAGAATGTAGAATAGAGTACATACAAAGTAGAATTAAAGAACATAGAAAACAGGAGAATATAGAATATTCTCGAATATAGAATTAAATATAGAATATAGAAGATGGAATATAAGAAAATATAGAATGTAGAATATAGTTTACAGAATATGCAATATGGAATATAGAATACAGAAAATTATGAAAAATATAGAATATAGAAAACAACATTGAATATAGAATATAGACAATGGAATATAGAAAAATATAGAATTTAGAATACGGAATGTAGAATACAGAATATAAAATATAGAAAAAAATACATAATATAGAGAATATACATTATACAATATAGAAGATTATGGAATATAGAATGTAGAATGTAAAATACAGAATTTACAATATAGAAAAATATATGATACAGACTATAGAAGAATATAGAGTAAAGAATGAAGAACATAGAATACAGAAAATTGTATAGAAAAATATAGAAAAAGAACATTGAATATAGAACACAGAGTATGGAATATGTAATATAGAAAATATAGAGTATAGAAAAATATAGAATGTAGAATACAGAATATAAAACAAAGGGTAAAGAACACAGACTATAGAAGAATATAGATTATAGAATATAGAAGATAATGGAATATAGAATTTAAAATACAGAATATACAATATAGAAGAATATAGAATACAGAACATAGTAGAACATAGAATATAGAAGGAAGAATATAGAATATGGAATACAGAATACAGAAAAATATAGTATATAGAAAAATATAGACTAGAAGTATATGGAAGAATATAGAATTTAGAATGTAGAATATAGAACACAGAGCATAGAATATGGAAGAATTTAAAATATACAATGCGGAATGTAGAATATGGAATATGAAATATAGAATATAGAAGAATAGTGTATGTGGCAAAACAGAATATAGAACATCAAATATAGAATACAGAGTATGGAATATAGAATATACAAAAATATAGAATATAGAGGAACATAGATTGCAGAATATAGAGAATTTAAAATATAGAATATGGAACATAGAACACTGAAGATAGAATACAGAATATAAAAGAACTTTGTAAACAGAACAATATAGTGTATAGAGGATTTGGAATAAAGAAGAATATAGAATATACATTATAGAAGAATATAGCATAAAGAATACAGGATATAAAAGAAAATAGAATATAAATTTAGAATATAGAATGCAGAAGAATATAAAATGTACAATGTAGAATACAGATTATACAATGCAAAGTATACAATGAAGAATACAGGAAAGTATAGAATATAGAAGATTATAAATCATACAATATAGAAAATAATGGAATATAGAATGTACAATGTAAAATATAGAATATAGGAGAACATAGAATACGGAATATAGAAGAATATAGAATATACAAGGGTATGGAAAATACAAGAAAAAGAATATAGTAGAATGTAGAATACAGAATATTGAAGAATACAGAATATGGAATAGAGAATATAGAAGAATTAGGATATAGAATACAGAATATACATTATAGAAGAATGTACACAGTAGAAGACTATACAAGAGAATATAGATTACTGAAGAACATAGAATACAGAATATAGAATGTAGACTACAGAATATAAAATATAGAATAAAGACTATAGAATATAGAATACAGATTGTAGAATACAGAGAATTATGGAATGTAGAATGTAAAATATAAAAGAATACAGAATTTAAAAGAATATAGAATGTAGAATATGGAACATAGAATATACCACACAGAAAAATATAGTATATATAAAAATAAAGAATATAGAACATAGAACTTTGAATATACAATATAGAATACAGAGTATGGAATATAGAACCTAGAATATGTAAAAATATAGAAAGAATATAAAAGAATATAGAACATAGGAGAATATAAAATACAGAATATAGAATGTAGAAAAATTTAGAACGTAGAACATAGAATATAGAGGAATATAGTATATAGAAGAACATAGGACATAGAAAATACAATGCAGAATATAAAAGAATATAGAGTATAGAAGAATATGGAATATGGACAATAGAAGAATGTAGAGTTTAATTATAGAAGAATATAGACAAAAACAGAATATGGAATATAGGAAAATACAGAGCAAAAATTTAGAATATAGAAGATATAGGATATAGAATGCAGAATATAGAAGAATACAGAATATAGATGACAGACTACAGAAAATAGAAGATAGAACATAGAAGAAAATAGAATATGGACAAATATGGAATATAAGGTATCGGATATACAGTATTGAAGAATATAGAATAAAGAAAGTAGAAGTATAGATTACAGACTATAGAAGAATATAGAATGTAGAATAGAGAATATGGAATAGAGAATACAAGAGAATATTAGATTACAGAAGAATATAGAATATAGAGATTAGAAGGTAGAATAAACACTAAAAAATATAGAATATAGAAGAATATAGAATTCAGAAAAATTTAGAATAGAACATGTAGAATATAGAAGAAAATGGAATATAGAATGTAGTATAGAGAACATAGAATGTGGAATAGAGTATAGAGAAGAATAAAGAATATTACAAAATTTAGAATATAGAATGTAGACTGTAGAATATTTAATATACAATTTAGAATGCACAATATAGAATATAGCAGAAGAATATAGATTATAAGAGAAGAATATAGAATGTAGAATAAGAATGTAGAAGAGTGTAGAATGCAGAACATAGAAGACTATAGAATATAGAATGCAGAATGTAGAATATAGAATATAGAATACAGAAGAATATAGTATATAAAAAATATTGAATATAGAATATGTGATATAGAATACAGGGTATGGAATAGAGAATATAGAAAAATATAAAATAGAGATAAATATAGAATACAGTATGTACAAAGTAGAATACAAAATATAGAATATAAAATATAGAATAAAGAACATAGACTATAGAAGAATATAGATTATAGAATATTGAAGATTCTGGAATATAAAAAAATAAAAAATATTTTTTTTGTAGAATTAAATATAGAAGATAGAATATAAGAGAATATAGAATGTAGAATAGAGTATACATAATATGCAATATGGAATATAGAATACAGAAAATTATTAAAAGTATAGACTATAGAGAAAAATGAATATAGAATACAATCAATGGAATATAGAAAATACAGAATTTAGAAAATAGAATGTAGAATACAGAATATAAAATATAGAATAAAAATACATAATATAGAGAATATACATTCTAGAATATAGAAGATTATGGAATATAGAATGTAGAATGCAAAATACAGAATATACAATATAGAACAACATATGGTACAGACTATAGAAGAATATAGAATGTAGAATATAGAATACAGAAAATTATAGAATATAGAAAAAGAACATTGAATACAGAACACAGGATGGAATATAGAAAATATAGAATATAGAAGAATATAGAATGTAGAATACAAAATATAGAATATAAATAAAGCATAAAGAACACAGAATATAGAAGAATATAGATAATAGAAGATAATGGAATAAGAATATAGAATGTAAAACAAAATATACACTATAGAAGAATATAGAATACAGAATATAGAAAAATATAGAATATAGAAGGAAGAATGTAGACTATGGAATATAGAATACAGAAAAATACAGTATATAGAATATAGAAGAATATGGAAGAACATAGAAGAAAGAATTTAGAATGTAGAATACAGAATATAGAGCATAGAATATGGAAGAATTTAAAATATACAATGTAGAATATGGAATATGAAATATGGAACATAGAAGAATATTGTATGTAGAAAAATATAGAATGTAGAACATCAAATATAGAATGCAGAGTATGGAATATAGAATATACAAAAATATAGAATATAGAAGAACATAGATTATAGAAAATAGAGAATTTGAAACATAGAATATGGAACATAGAACACTGAAGATAGAATACAGAATATAAAAGAACTTTGAAAATAGAATATAGTGTATTCTTCTATATTTTACATTCTACATTCCATAATTTTCTATATTTTATAATCTGTATTCTATAGGCTTTATTCTACATTTTATATTGTGTATTCTACATTCTACTTTCTATGTTCTAAATTCTGTATTATGTGCTCTTGTATAATCTATATTCTGTATTGTATAGTCTACTGTGTATATTCTTCTATAATGTATATTGTATATTCTTCTGTATTCTATATTCTAATTCTAAACATCCCCACATAACCCTGCTCACCTGGAACCATTGATGAGAGTTTCCAGACAACTCATTTGGGGATCAACAACCCAGATACCCCAAACCCAACCACCCTGCTATCAGCAGAGCACACACACAGCACCCAACCCCAAAACTAGGAAGATCACCCACTGCACCCACAGCCAGGGTCCAGCTGGACAGACAAACACACCACCTCAACAGAAACACCACCTATATCCTCCACAGCCCCACGAGAGACCCACACTCACACATGCGGTCATTCCTCCACCAACCCTGAGAAAGGTAGTGAGAGCATCCAAATGGCAAAATTAGAGACCAGAGCAAAACACAGGCCCAGCCTACTTGGATATATCAAAACAAAACAAAATTTCAGGGTTCAACAAACACACAGTAAATAAATAGATATAATAATTTCTTGATGCTTCGGAAACAACAGACAATATCAAATCACAAAAAGAAGCAGGACAAGATGGAGTCAGCAAGCGACTGAAATAAAGAACAAAAAAACTGCCGGGGGTAAGAAACAGCCTGTGAAAACACAGGCAAAACCAAGAAAAATATAGACAAAATCAAGGAAGGCACTGACAAAATGAAAGAAAGCAACAAACAAAGAAAAAAAACATTGTTGTCAAGTTGTTTACAACTCATAAAAACGATAAAGAATTCAGGAAAACAATATAAAAACGAAACAACTAGAAACCATACAAAAACATCAACTAGAAAGCCAAAAGATTAAGAATAAAATTTCAGAAACAGACAACTCAAAAGAAAGATATAGGACCAGAATTGAAGCAATGGAAGACAGATTAGTGAAATTAAAGAAAAATCCCTTGATACCAATTTGTTTGAGGAAAAATCAGAAAAAAGAATGAAGAAATCCTAATAATTATGTGGGACACTATCAAGAGGAAAAACTTGCATATGATAAGAGATCCAATGGATGGGGCTGGGTGCAATGCAAAACACAGAGACAATTGTCAAATAATCCTGGCAGAAAACTTCGCTATCTATCATCATGAAAGACAAGAAGATACTCATCCAAGAAGCGCAATGAACCCCATACAGGATAGAGCCCAAAGAAAGTCACCAAGACTTATAAACAAATGTGCAAAAAAAAAAAGGACCAAAGACAGACAAAGAATCCTGAGATCAGCTAAGGAAAAATGAAGTCACCTATCTACAAAGGGGAACCAATAAAACTAATCTCCAACTATGTAGCTAAAACCACGTAGGCAAGAAGACAGTGGGAAGACCTATATAAAAGGTCGAAAGTAAAAAAAAACAAAAAACAAAAAAAACTCAGCAATTCTATATTAAGTAAAAATGTCTCTCAAATACAATGGCAACATTAGAATATTTCCAGATAAGCAGAAATTAAGGGAATTTGTAAAAACCAGAACAAACTTACAAGAAATATTAAAGAGAGTCCTTCGAATAGAGAACCAAAAACATTAAACAATAATCTGATATTTGGACGCAGGACAGACCACCCAGATACCAACCCAAATAAAGAATTTTAAAAATAAAACAAAGCTAAAAGGCTAAAAACAGGGAACCAAAGACATCCATATGTAAACGATGACATCAAAACAAAAAAGATGGAATGAATGGTGTAGTTATAGAACTTTCATATGGAAAGGAAGCCAAAGTGATATCAATAAATACAAGACTGTTTTAAACTTAGGAAGATAACAGTAAATTTCAAGGTAATGACATAGAGGAGGACTGGTGGTGCATTGGTTAAGTGCTCAGCTGCTAACCAAAATGTCATTGCACTGAAAGTCTTACCTAAAGAAATATGGAAAAAGAAAGAAACAAAGGACCTCCAAATTGGAAGGAAGAAGCAAAATTTTCCCTATACACAGATGAGATGAACCTATACGTAGAAAACTCCAAGGATTCCACAAAAAAACTACTGGAACTAATAGAAGGATTCAGCAAAGTAGCAGGGTACAATATCAACATATAAAAAATCAGTTGGATTCCTCTACATCAACAAAGAGAACTTCAAAAAGTAAATCACGAAAAGAATGCCATTTATAATAGCCCCCCAAATGATAAAATACTTGGGAATAAATCTAACCAAGAATATAAAAGACCTATACAAAGAAAATTACAAAATGCTACTGCAAGAAACCAAGAGACCTATATAATTGGAAGAAAAAAAAATGCTCATGGATAGGAAGACTCAACACCATAAAAAAGTCAATACTACCTGAAGTGATCTACAAATATAATGCAATACCGATCCAAATTGCAACAGCATTCTTTAATGAGATGGAAACACTAATCACCAATCCAATGCGAAAAGGAAAGAGGCCTTGGATAACTTAAGTGCTACTAAAGAAGAACAAGGTAGAAAGAAGGCCTCGCACTACTGAATCTTAGAACCTACTATACAGGCATGGCAATCAAAACAGACTGGTATTTGTACAATGACAAACACACAGACCGATGGAAGAGAATTTAGAACACAGATGTAAATCCGTCCAGCTATGGGCCGCTGATTTTTGACAAAGGGCCGAATTTTGTTAAATTGGGAAAAGACAGTCTCTAACAAATGGCACTGGCAAAACTGAATGTCCATCTGTAGAAAAAATGAATCAGGACCCATACTTCACATCAGAAACAAAAACTAACTCAAAATGGATCAAAGACCTAAATATAAAACCTAAAACAATAAGGATTTCGTTTTACTTGTTTCAGCAATCAACTTCCATGGAAGCAGCAGTGGGCAAATCTGCTACAAAAGACCTCCTTAAAGTGTTAAAAAGCAAGGATGTCACCTTGAAGACTAAGGTGCCCCTGACCCAAGCAATGAAAGCTGGATGATGAGTAAGGAAGACTGAAGAAAAATTGGCATCTGTTGGTAAAGAATATTGAATATACCATGGCCTGCCAAAATAAGGAACAAATCTGCCTTGGAAGAAGTACAGCCAGAATGCTCCTTAGAAGCAAGGATGGTGAGACTTCATCTCATATACTTTGGGCATGTTGTCAGGAAGGATCAGTCTCTGGAGAAAGACATCATCCTTGGGAAAGAATAGGGTCGGTGAAAAAGAGGAAGGCCCTCAACAAGGTGGACTGACATGGTGGCTGCAACAATGGGCTCACGTATAGCAATGATCGTGAGGATGGCACAGGATCGGGCAGGGTTTCCTTTTGTTGTGCATAGGGTGGCTATGAGTCAGAAATGACTCGAGCGCACCTAGCAAAAACAACAACAACAATAAGGAGATAGAAATTATAACGAAGTACCGAATACAAATTAACATTAATCTTTCCCAAACTCTTGCAAAAGAAAATAGTAGGGAACACTTTGTAACTGATTCTATGATGACATAATCACCCTGATACCAAAGCCAAAAAAACCCACAATATCCCTTATGAATATGAATGCAAATCTTCAACAGAGTACTAACAACCCAAATCCAGCAGCAAAATACTAGCAAACCAAACATAGCAGCATATTGAAAAGACTATAAACCACGTTCCAGTGGAACTTGTCCCACAAATGCAAGAGTTGTTAAGCATAAATATCAATTAATTAAGAAAATGAAGGAAAAATGATTTGATTAATGAATGCAGAAACATCATTTGACAAAATCCAAGACCCTTTCATAATAAAATCATTCAACAAACTAGAAATGTAAGGAAACTACATGTATCTGATTAAGGACACTTGTGAAATACCCACAGCTAACATCACATGCAAGTTTTCCCCTAACATCAGGAACAAGACAAGGATGCCTGATTTCATAACTCTTATTCTACATTTTTCTGGAAATACTAGACAGAAAAGTTAGGCTAAAATTTTTTTTTAAAGGCATTTGAATTTGGAAAGAAGTAAAATTTTTCCTATTCAAGATGACAAGATCTTATACATAGAATATCCTAAGGAATTCTCTCTCTCTCTCACACATACACACACCCACAAATATACAATACAAATAAAAAATAAAAAGAAGCTATTAGATTTAATATACAAATTCAACAGAATGGTAGGATATCAGATCAACACACAAAAATACAGTTCTGGAAAGCCAAATTGTTATTATTCATCTGTTTATCTATTTATCCATCTATTTAGTGATTTGTTGATATAGCTATCTCTTTAACTACTTATTCATCTATTCATTCATTCATATGTCAGTTTTTCTGTATGCCTGTCCATCCATCCATCCATCCATCCATCCATCCATCCATCCATCCATCCATCCATCCATCCATCCATCCATCCATCCATCCATCCATCCACCCATCCATCCACCCATCCACCCACCCATCCACCCACCCATTCACCCATCCACCCATACATCCATCCATGCATGTGTTCATTCATTTATTTATCTCTCTCTCTCTGTTTACTTATTACCCTTTGAGCTTCACATTTCTTCAACACCAAACTTCAAATTGACCTGGATTTTAAGGGAAAAAAGATGTCAATGACTTCTTAATTATGCCTATGGGAAAAATTGATTCACTTGATTAGTTTTCTTCATGACACGTTTGCTTTAAATCTGCTTTAAATTACTTCTCATTAAGCTTGATCCAAAAAAATTGGATGATCTTTTCTTTCTTTTTTTTCCTTATTTGTATGAATTTAAAGAGCTTAAATTTGGAGGAAAAGAGACTTAATGATTCTCTCTTGGTTCACTATTTGGGCCCAAGCACCCATGTGTATAGACTCAGTGCTTCTCAGGTGGTGGCAAAAACATTCATTTGCCCTGTGTTGGCTATTAGGTAGGAAGGCTGCCCCTGGCTGGAAGGAGGTCAGCCCTCAACAGTGATCATGTTGTTGGGAGAGTCTTTGAACCTGAGCAGAGAGAGTGACTGTATTTATAAAGTTTATTTAAGTAATTCTCAGTGCAGAGAGTTTGTTCTATTTTTGTTTGTTGAGTTTTTAGTAGAACCATGTAACACAGGGGTGTAGAAAGCTGTTAAAAGGATTTGTGCCTGTGTTTGAGAAAAGCAGTGCAGGCAATGCTTCCATCCCTGAATCTTAGTTTATGTAAAATAATAATCAAAAAAGCAGTAAAAACAGCAGCATCAATAATAATCATCATTAAAGCTGTTTGTTGAGTGTTTGCAGCATGCTGGACAATGTTGTAAGTTGTTTGCAAGTGTTAACTAATTTACTTTTTAATAAACTAGTGGTAGATGCTATTACCAGTAACACTTGAAAGTTAATAATTAATACCTGAATCAAGAGAGCAAATACCTTCTTACCTGTCCAGGACCCTTCCAAGATCATATTGATTTTATATTTGCATTTTTGTTTTCTGGTTCTAAAATCAAGTGCCAAAAACTGTACAAGTTTCACATTATTCAAAATTTATAAATGTCACCTTGATATTGTAGGTATATTTCCAGCAGTAAACAAAAGTGAGGCAAGTGTTGACCATTCATAGGACTCAATTCTTCAGTTAAACTCTGAGACTGGTTTCCAGAATGCTTATGTTTTATCCTATGACTGACTCAATGATTGTTTGACAACTGGAGTTTCTTTGTAAGGTGTTTTAGAGAATAAGATAAAATATTTCAAATTAAGGAATAATTATGTTATATTTATTATAAATTATAATTTATAAATTATAAAATAACATAATTGAGGAAAAATGAAGATAAGAGCTTACTGATGTGACTTATATCTCTGTGTGTGATAGAGTTAACCTATGTATTTTCTCTCTAAACTCTGACCTACATCACCTTTCTTCTTAAGTTATTGCACATTTCTTTTTCCGACTTGAGCACAGCAGC
Source organism: Loxodonta africana (assembly GCF_030014295.1). Taxonomy (NCBI): domain Eukaryota; kingdom Metazoa; phylum Chordata; class Mammalia; order Proboscidea; family Elephantidae; genus Loxodonta; species Loxodonta africana. Next base: position 79,223,529 of record NC_087362.1, read on the forward strand.
TGTCTTATGTCATCCCATGGAATTAGGTAAGAGAATTGGCTGGTTAAAATCCCACTTCACTTTAATTTTTCCAGATTAAATGTATCTCATTCAAATAGAACAAATTTAAGTGGGCATCATGCCAAAATCTAAATTCCTGTCTATGAACTTGGAGACATTTAAACCTTAGGGGCTGAAACATTTATATTGGATCTGTGGACTTCCAGAAAGCTGAGTCTCTTACTTCTATGGTCAAGCCAACTTGTTTATTTTGAGAATAAAATTATTGCAGTATTTAACATAATATCTCCTACATTATATAATTCTCAGTATTGCATGCATATTTTGTACAGAAAAAAATCAAAGTAAATATTAGTTGATTACTAATTACGTGGAGTCTAAATCTACATGCATATTTTAAAGGTAAAATAGAGTTAACTGGTTTTTCTTTTTTTAACATTCAGTTAAGATCAGTTATTTGATTTGTTTTTCACTTGAACAAATATATTTTGAGCCTTGACCCTTTGTTCTTTTTTTTTTTCTCCCAGGAGTGTAGACACCAGGCCTCATAAAATATCACCTACAATTTCTACAATGTGCTTAATTGTGGGCTAGAGACCTAGTTTCCCCAGAAGGCCTCTGAGAAACAAAATATGAATTCCACCATGATTAGGCAGTCAGCCCATTTCTATCAAGAGGTTGAAAGCCTCATATAAGGATGAGAAAATGAGTTTGAACATTTCTTTTTTTAATAAAATTTTTCATGGTAAATGATTGAAGGCTTATTGTCTGAAGCAAACAAACAAACAAACAAACAAACAAAGGCCATCTTGCACACTCGTAGTGTGGTAACAGTTCCTGAAATGTGTTTCAGATTAGAGGTTTCTACAGTTTTGGATTCCTTTTCAAATCTAGTTCTCTGCCACCCCGTAGAGGTGCCAAATAAAGTAGCTTGATTATTCATAATATATGCAGTTTGTCTCTGTGACTCTTTGATATATATATAACCAACAAACAATATAATTTAACTTAAAACTTTGTGAAAGACGGACTTGCTGTGAGTATGTAACACTATCCCCAAGTGGGGTGACAGGGAAATCTATTTAATTTTGCAGACCCCTTCCCCAGCTTCTTACCTAATGTTTTATTTCAAATAAAATTTCCTGGGAAAATGAAACATATCTCTATATGAGACACTATATATCTCAACTGAAATAAGTTTTAAAATTAATTACTTTATATCTGGGAAAGAATGTGGATGTCTACACATCTAATGAAGAAGAATGTGCTTTTCAATGCAGTAGCTTATTCTTCAGTTTTAAAAACATGACCCGCTGGATGTGAGCAGTCTCCTTCATAACAACAACCATTCAAATCTCAAACAGCTGTTTTAGGCCACTAATTACTCTGAATTTAACCTAAAATATTACAATACCTTGGAGACTTTACTACAATTCATATCAAAAAGATCAATATACAACTAATCTCAGGGACACTATTTAAAGGAATGTGTTTTATTTGATAAATTATGTAGAGTGGATTGTATTGGTTTTTTTTTTTGCACACTCATTTCCTGGATTTGCATGATTTCTGGGCTGCCCAAATTATTCAGATTACATTTGAATGATTTCTGCAAAAATGAGTATCAAGGTAAGTTATGTGTGATTGATTTGACCATACATTGAATTGAAATTTTCTTGGGGCGGCAATCACAAAGCAGCAAGGGGAGAGACATTTCTTGGGAAGGTGAGATAAGGGTTAGGGTTTGAAGGTCCAGTGCAACCCCTACTGGGCAGCAAGGCCCTGCAGCTATCACTCATAGTCTTGATTGGGGTAGAAAAAACATTTCTTTCTTATTTTTGCCTTACCACTTTACATTATGCTTAGGACATAGCCATGTTCAGGAATATTGTTAGAAAGGTGAAAGGTTGTAAACTATGTAAAGTATTTCAAGCAATACAAACACCTGTTGAGAAACTTATGCAGTGGTATTAAAATATTTTGTAAATTGTTTTATTTTTAGTGAAATATATATGCTTATATGCATATGTATATATGTGTGTATATAATGTATAACTGTCTACTTTTCATAACCGATTTTGAATACATGCACATTATCTCAACAAGTTGATGTTTTTAGTTCCTTTCTCCATTTTCATCATGTGCCCTTCATTTCAAATTTCTCCTGTATGTTTAGTGTATTTCTATAAATTACACGAGAAAAATTCCTAATATGAAACTGTTAGTTAAAAAAAAAAAAAGCGGTTTCCATCAAGTCTATTCTGACTCAAAGCCACCCTGTAGGACAGAGTAGAACTGCCCAGTATGCTTTCCAAGGAGCCGCTGGTGGAATCGAGCTGCAAACCTTTTGGTAAGCAGCCCTAACTCAACGACTGCGACAGGTATGAATATGATCAAAGGTCATGAGAAATGATTAGCAAGTTTTGAAAAGATCTACCGTGTTTTACCAAAACTATGCTACTGCATATCTGATAACGTTGCTCACAACATTTTTGGCCTAATAATTTAATAAAGTTGTTTTGTTTAACTAGGTTTTAATATTTTTGGATTATTTCTTTATTTTAAGCCTCTATTTCATTTTCGATGTATCACTTATTTGTATATTTTTTTCTGCTTAGCTCTTTTCATTTTTATTACTAATTTTTGGTAAATTGCATTTTATTTGTGATATTAAAATTTTTTATTTGTTCTAAGAATTTAATTTGGGTTCTTGTTTAGATTTATAATTCTTTACATGAAATTTTTGGGGGTAAAAACTACAAAATCAAAATAACGGCCCCCACCTGGTAAAATGAGCATTCCAATAGATTGGAAATTGTTGCCAGTTTTCCCATTTTCTTTTTTTTTAATAAATTTTTCCTTCCATATATATGTTTATATTACTTTGTCATTCAAAAATTTATACACAATTTTTTTCATGGCATTGGCTGCAATCCCTGTTGTGTCAGCACTCTCCCCCTTTCCACCCCACATTCCCACATTCCATTTGTCCAATTTTCCTGTCCCTTCCTGCCTTCTCTTCTCTGTTTTTTGGCAGGTGTAGCCCATTTGATGTCATATACTGTTTGTTTTACAGGCCTGTCTTACCTTTGGCTGAAAGGTAAACTTCAGGGGTGGCTTCAGTTCTGAGTTAGAAGGATCTCCAGGGGCCATAGTCTCCAGGGTTCTCCTCTGACTGGGATTACAACAGAAAGTCCTGGACAGAGTGGGAGAAAATGTAGAACAGATGACCAAATTCACAAAAAGAACAGACTTCCCTACATATTTTATTGAAGGAGCCCTGGCTGTACAGTTGTTAAGCACTGGGTTTTAACCCAAAGGTCAGGGGTTGGAACCTACTAGGAACTTTAAGGGAGAAAGATGTGGCAGTCTGTTTCCATAAAGATTAACCCACTGCCATCCAGTAGATTCCAACTCATAGTGACCCTATAGGACAAAGTAGGTTTCAAAGGCAGTAAATCTTTACAGGAGCAGACTGCCACATTTTTCTCCCTCAAAGCACCTAGTAGGATCACACCACCAACTCTTCTGTTATCAGCCAAACACATAACCACAGCACAAACAGGGCTCCTTCTGTACTGATTGTAGCTTTAGAAATCCTATGGTGCAGTTCTGTTCTGCCCCGGGGTCACTATGAATTGGAATTGACTCCAAGGCAATGGGCAGAGTATATAATTTATTGACGATATATAGTCGCAGAGTATATAATTTATTGATGATATATAGTCATATAATAATTACATAACTTCTATAAACCCACTGCCATGGAGTCAATTGCAACTCATAGTGACCTTATAGAACAGAGTAGAACTGCCCCACAGGGTTTCCAAGGCTGTAAATCTTTACAGGAGCAGACTGGCACATCTTTCTCCTCCTGTTCAGCAGCTGGTGGGTTCCAACTACCGCCTGCCTTTCAGTTACCAGCTCAGTTCTATAATCACTACACCAGGATCAAGACTCCTGATAACTTCTACAGCTATTGTATTCTTACTTTCCTGTTTTTCTATCACGCCCAGTTATCATGCTATTTTATCACGTTTATATCCATAAAATTTTACATGTTGTATTTCCTCCTCTTCATTCTCTTATCGACATTTTTTTTAATTTTTATTTTTAACTTGATCATTTTCTTTCAGATTTTTATTAAAAAATTGCTTCATGGTCTGAAATATATAACCTATCTTGAAATTTAGATTGTATTTACATCAATTGGTTTACAGTGAACTAGCTTGCAATGACATTTATTTTGTCCTTTCAGTTACGTGTGTTTGCATTTGATATTTTTAAAACACAAACCAGTTTTTTCGATAACCATATTTAAATAATATTTTATTGTCATTGAGTATTGTTATTACTAAGGTGAAAAATTTTAAGAATATTAAAAATATAATGTATTAGAATGTTGTTAACTATAAATTATAATTTATACAATTTATCGAACACTTTTAGCAAGTTAAGTGTTTTTCATTTATTAGGTTTTCAAAAACAGTAAAGCTTTTAAATAGAAAATTTTTTTTTCTTTTTTGTGTTGTTATTTTTGTCATATTCTATTTCATGGGTTAGAACATTCAAAAAAATCATAACGTTGTTAGAATAAGTCTTAGTTTTTTTCTGAATTATACAAACATCCATCATAATTTTATATCACTGTGTTTGCTGTTTTAGAGAAAAGCACTGTTCTTTGAGAAAGGCCTATAGTGAAGAATGACGGTTCAATAGGATCAAAGCTTTTTAGAATATATGAAATGTGTGTAGTATCTTTCCTATATAACTTAGTGATATGATTATTTATAGTCAAATGTGCCTCAGTTTATACCAACTTGGCTGACTATAGATAATGTTAAAAACAAAATTTCTACAAGATTAGATTTGTATATGAACCCATAAGTTTAACTTGCAATTTATGAACGGGAAGTTTCAGACAAGAGCTTTCTAATTCATGAATAGCAACTACAGGTTATGAGTTCTTATACAAATTTAATTTTGTAAAAATTTTGTTTTTAACAGTTCTGGTGATGGGGATGGGATTAATGGAACGTTTTGAACTTGGTTAAGCTCAGCAGGCAAGTCTTAATTGGTTAACTCACATTTTGGCTTCTGGGAAGGTCAGGCATTTGTAGGAACTAGACTTAGGTTTGGTTTGCTGATGTGGGGCTTAGCATAAGTGACTGCACCTTGGACCAAGTATAGTCAGGTCAACAATAAATATAACTTTATGACAGATCATTGAATTCTATATGCTAGAATTGTATTTATATTTGCATGTATGTGTAATCAACAGTTGGTATTGTCAATTAATTTTCTTATTTGTCACACTTTATATTAAAGCTGACTAGTTTTTACTGAAAATAATTTTAATTTCTCAACTTTGTTGAGCAATCTTTGTAATAACAATTATCTAAAACTTTCAAATTTTAATGGGGCATCAATACCTTTTGACTCCATATCTCAACTGAGGAGCAAGTAACAACATTTTACTAACTGACATTTCATCCAAGTGCAGTTTAAATGTAAATTTCCCCTATTAATATAAAAGGACCAAGTCAAATTCAAAATGCCATTCTTGACATGTTCCTTGAGTTAAACTTAGATTAATAATTGCTAACGTAACATTTTAGTGTTTCTTTCTCCAGCCCTTCTTAAAGGTCTTGCATATTTGTTTTTTGCCTGGGCAACAAATTTCCACATGCAATTACAGATATTATAGAAATAACCACCAATTCTTTTATAAGAGTTGTAGTATTCCTGACATACAAATGGTAATATAACATTTATTACAACCTATAGCCAATATAATTTCAAAACTGAGAAATGGAGAAAGAAATTCTTTTTGTAAGAATATTATACCATGTTTGAACATCACTGTCCTGTTTAATTATTTAAATGAATGGAGTGAAAGATTTTTTTTCTCGTACCAAGTAAGCACATCTCCAATCTCTCATCTTGAAGATATTTAAAAGGGGAGAAAAGACTCATGTTGGCAAATCATCTAAATGTTTATTTCCAGATAATATTTTTATTCTGTAAGAAATAAAAAAAAAAAAGATAATTTTTTTTTTTTCTTTCGAATTGGCCATTGCTCAACAGACACAGATTCAGTGTATAGAAACGGGGAGAAATAGTCACCTAAAGTGATTCAAGGAAATTCTACTGCATTTAATAATCATTTTGTTTTCTTCTGAAGGACATTCAATGTTGTTTACATTGAATTTTCAGATATTGTCTGCTTTATTTTTATCTAAGCCATGAAGACAGAAAATCAAACTTTTGGAGCAGAATTTATACTTCTTGGCTTTTTCCAATATGGCCAAATGAACACCGTCCTCTTTGTTACCATTGCGGGCCTCTTCTCAGTGACTTTGATGAGGAATATCATACTGATCCACCTCATCCGACTGGACACTCCGCTCCACACTCCCATGTACTTCCTCCTCAGTCAGCTCTCCTTCATTGACATGATGTACATCTCCACCATGGTACCCAAGATGGCAGCAAACTTTCTGTCAAATGATAAGACTATTACTTCTTTAGACTGTAAGATTCATACCTTTGTGGTTTTGACCCTTGGTGGAACTGAAGCTCTTCTTCTTGGTTTCATGTCTTATGATAGGTATGTAGCGATCTGCCACCCTTTACATTATCCTGTGCTCATGAGCAAGATGATCTGTTTGTCCATGGTCACATGTGCATGGGCCAGTAGTTCTATCAATGCTTTAATACATACATTGCATGTATTTCAACTTCCATTCTGTACATCTTGGATCATTAACCACTTTTTCTGTGAAGTTCCATATCTAATGCCTTTGGTGTGTGAGGACACCTCCCAGTATGAGTATACTGTCCTCTTTAGTGGCCTTATCGTTCTGCTACTACCATTCACGGCCATTCTGGCTTCCTATGCCTGAGTGCTTATTGTGGTTTACCAGATAAGCTCAGGTAAAGGGCAGACAAAAGCCATCTCCACGTGTTCCTCTCATCTGATTGTGGCAAGCCTATTCTATGGGGCTACTCTCTCCACCTATACAAGGCCACATTCCTTGCATTACCCTGAGGAAGATAAAGTGGTGGCAGTATTTTACAGTATCATTACACCTCTTCTGAACCCATTTATCTACAGTCTGAGGAATAAGGAGGTCATGGGGGCTATGAAAAGAGTTTTGGGAAAATAGATATTTGTACAGAAAATATGACTTTAGGAACCCTTTATAGTTTGAGACTGAACAACATGATTTGATTAGCCTACTGTCTAGAGAGATGTAAGCTCAAAGAAATGTTTACAAAATAAATAATTAGACAAATGCCTTAATTTCTCCTCTTTTCAGAAATAACTAAATCATTACTATTGGAACTGGATTGATTTACAATGTATAAGCAAGAGAATGGTTGCCATTATCTATGTTGTTTATCTTCTAAAGCAGTAGATTTAGGACCCATAAACACAATACTCCTATGTCACAGCAAATATTTTTTCTTCTTTAATTTGCTGAAATAAAATGCATAGAAAATATAATTTATTTCAAAATGCATAAGATCTAGATAATATATATGGTGACCAAACTGTAGTATAGAGCAGATTTCATATATCCACTCATTCTTTCATTCATTGAACAAAAGTTTTAATGCTTTAACTTTGTATGTGACGCAATTATAGGCACTGGTGATATGGGATTGAGCAATATAAAACTGAGATAAATGTCTGCTCTCTTAAAGTTTACATTTCATTGTGAGGAGAAAGACAATATATAAAATTAATGCATAAATTGTACAGTATATCAAAAAGTATTAATTGCCATGAAGAAAAACTAAGTGGAAAATTGGAATAGGGAAACTAAAAGATGTTTGCAATTATAAGTAAAATAGAGAAGGGAGGAACAAGAATGTGACAATTTGTCAGACTAAAAGGAGTTAAGGAAGAGAATCAAGTGGACATCCGAGGAAAAGTGTTCTGGGAAAAGCAAAGAGCAAGTGAGAACTTCCATGATGGGAACATGCCCTGCATAGTCACAAAAGATCAAGGAGTAAATTGGTGAGACTTAGGCAATAAGTAGATGTAATGGGGCCAGAACATGTAGTATAAATTAGATCAGTATGAGGATTCTGGATTTTAACCCAAAATGTTGGGCAACCATTGCTGAGTTGTGAGTATAGAATTGATGTGAACACAAGGAGGCCATTGCAGTAGCCCAGGTGTGACAAAATATGGCCTTGGATTGAAGTGATATTAGTGGAGGAGCAAAAGCTGGCCAGATTCAGGAGACTGGGAGAAAGCAGATATTTGAGTTTTGTGGACACATTGGGATATGAAACGCTTCAGAACTGGGCTAAGATTTAGACTAAATAATTGGAAGTATGGAGTTGTCATGATTACAGTTTGGGGGAAGCCACAGGTGGAGCGTTTTCATCATTCAGCATCTCTTGTGCTACTTTCACGTTGACTTCTTGGCCCCACAAACGCAGTCATTATTCTGACTTCTATCACCATTAAATAGAAGCTCTTATTTCTCAGCACCATTGGGTAGAAACTTTGGAATCAGAAAAAAAAAAGTTCTCTTTAATATCTGGCTTCTTTTAGTCAACATATTTAAAAGATTTAACCATATTTTTGTGTGTCTCTGTAACTCCATCATTTATATTACAAAGCTGCATTCCATTGTATGGCTCCTGAGCAATTGTTTCTGTTCTGATGCAGGAAATGTTTGGCTATCATGAATAAAACTGCCATAAAACTTCCTGCACAAATGCTTTTTGAGAACATGTTAACTGAATTATCTTGTATATATATCAAAGATTGAAATTGCTTGGTCATATTTTTCATACATGTACAGGTATGAATGTGTTATTGCAATGTGGGTTTAATCATTTGTATTCCATTCAGCAATACAAGAGAAATTCTTAGAGTCTAATTGTTGATAATAAATAATGCAGTGACTTGCTAAACTACCTGGCACTAAATATAAAATTGGATATAAGCCATGACAATAAAATTCAACCAGTGCTCAAACAGTGCATGAATAATAGTATTGGAAGAAAGCATACATTTTCTGTGACGTATTTAGGATAATCACTGACAAGATTATTTTTAATCCATTGTCAATAATTTTAATAATTATGGTTTGTAATTCACAATGTTCAGTTTTCCACAACAGCAACAACAAAATATTAGGCATGCAAATAAACAGGAGCACATGGCTCATTCACAGGAAAAAATAAATAAATTTGAAACAATCCCTAAGTCAAATCAGATACTGGAATTACTAGAGAAATAATATAAATAAAAAAAAAATTAAATATGTTCAAGGTGCTAATGGATACCATGCACAAAGGACTAAAGGTAACCAGTGAAATAATGTCTTAACAAATAGAGACTGCCAGTAAGGAGATAGAAATGATAAAAAGATACCAGATAGAAATTAACAATAATCTTTCTCAAACTCTTCCAAAAAATAGAAGGCAACTCATTCTAGAGTGACATTATCACCCTGATACCAAAGCAAAAAAAAAAAAAAAAACACAACATACCTTATGAATATGGAAGCAAATCTTCTACAAAATACTAACAAACCAAATTCAGCAGCAAATTGCAACAAAATACTAGCAAACCAAATAGGGCAGCATATTGGAAGGACTATACACCACGACCCAGTGAAACTTATCCCACAAATGCAGGAGTAGTTAAACATAAATATCAATTAGTTAAGAAAATGAACAAAAATGATTATATTAATTGATGCAGAAAAATCATTTGACACACTCCAATACCCTTTCATAATAAAATCACCCAACAAACTAGAAATGTAAGGAAACTGCTTGTATCTGATTAAGGACAGTTATGAAATGCCCACGGCTGACATCACACACATTGGTGAAAAACTAAAAGTTTTTCGTTAACATCAGGAACAAAACAAGGATGCTTGACTTCACAACTCTTATTCCATATTATTACATAAATACTAGCCAGAAAAGTTAGAAAAAAAAATAGGAAATGGCATTCAAATTTGAAAAGAAGTAAATTTGTTCCTATTCAAATGACATGATCTTATATACAGAATATCCTAAGAAATACTCTGGGCTCAAGCATAACAATGATTGTGAGGATGGCACAGGACAGAGCAGTGTTTCCTTCTGTTGTACATAGGAGTCGCTGTGAGTCAGAACAAACTCGACATCACCTAACAACAACAACAAAGAATACACACACACACAACAAACCAACAAAAACAAAAATAAACTATTAGATTTAATATAAAAATCCAACAAAATTGTAGGATGTCAGATGAACACAAGAAAATCAGGTTTTGACTAGAGCTCTGGAGAACCAAACTTGATATCTCTGCTTATTTGTTTATTCATTCATTCATTTATCTCTCTCTATTTATTTATTGATTACTCTCTTATACTTCAGATTTCTTCAATACCAAACTTTAGGTCTTTGAACCTTATCAGAGAGAGTGACTGTATGGACAGGGCTTATTTTAAGTAATTCTCCCTGTAGATAGTTTGCTCTAGTTTTGTTTATTTTTCTCTTGAAACTTTAGTAGAACCATGTCACACTGAGATGGGGAAGCTTTTAGAAGGATTTGTGTCCACATTTGAGCAAAGCAGTGGAGGTGATGCTTCCATCCTTGAATCTATCTTAAAAAAAAATTTTTATCTTAGCTTATGTAAAATAATAATCCAAAAAGGCAGTAAAAACAGCATCATCATTAATAATCATCATTAAAGCTAATATTTATTAAGGGCTTGCAGCATGCTGGACAATATTGTAAGTTGTTTGCATGTGTTAACTAGTTTAATTTTTAATAAACAATATTAGCTGTAGATGCTACTATTAGAGTAGATAATCTATGAATCAAGAGAGCAAGTAATACATTCCTGCTTCTGCAATTCAGACACAGTGAGTCACCCCCATCCTACCTTCCACCATCACGCTCCACTTTTACTCCCTGATTTAATATATGGGCCCCTAAGAGATATTTCTCTTTTTATGCCACAGGAAGAGTTCTAGGTTTTCATGTTCTCATACCCATCCAAAGTAGCTGACAACCGTCTGTGTATAATACACAAATATTTTTCTCACGCAATATCAAGTGATAATAACAATTAAACAATAACAACAAGCACCACTTAAAGGTATCAAACCTAACTTCAGAGGTAGATTTTCACTGAAACATAAGAAACTTGAACTGCAGATCCTCTCACCTGTGCAGGCCTCTTCCAAAGTCATATCAATTTTATATTTGTATTTTTGCTCTCTTGTTCTTAAAGAAAATGCCAGAAACTGTACAAGTTTCACAGTATTCAAAACTTACGAATGTCACTTCGACATTCTAGAAATCCTTCCACAAGTGACTGAATGTGAGGAAATGTTGACTATTCATAGGACTCAATCGTTCAGTAAAAATCTGAGATTAGGGTTCCTAAACACCTGTGTTTCCTCCTAAAACTGATTCGGTGATTGTTTGGCCCCTGGAGTTTTCTTTGGAAAGTGATTTAGAGAATAATGAGACAAAATATTTCAAATTAAGGAATAATTATTATAAATTATGATTAATGAATTATAAAATAACATATATATTATAATTGGAGAAAAATGAAAATAAGATCTTACAATGTGACTTACATCCCGTCTGTACCTGAGAGAATAAACCTGTGTATTTTCTTCCCAAAATCTAACCCATGTCGACTTCCTTCTTAAGTTATTGCACTTTTCTTTTCCCATTCTTGAGCACAGCAGCTATTTCATGTCATCCCATAGAATCAGGTAAGGGAATTGACTGGGCAAAATTTCAGCTCACTTCAATTTTTCCAGATTAAATACATCTCATCGAAATAGAACAACATTATTGAGCACCATGCCAAAATCTAAATTCTACTCTACACGTGGGCACTTTAACCCTTAGGGATTACAGCATTTGTATTTGATCTGTGGACTTTCAGAAATCAGAGTCCCTTACTTCCACGGCCAAGCCAACTTTCCTATTTTGGGAATAAAATTATTGCAAAATTTAGCACATTAATAATATCACCTATATTATTATTATATAATAAAAAATAATAATACTCCTCAGTATTTCATGCATATTTTGTATAGAAAAAAAATCAAACTATATATTAGCTGATTACTAACTATATGGAGTCAAAATCTACATACGTATTTTAAAGGTAAAATAGTTAACTTTAAAAAATATTTTTTTAAAGCAATCAGCTAATATCAATTATTTGATTTTTTTTTTCACTTGAACAAATACATTTTGAGGCTTGACCCTTTGTTCATTCCCCTCCCTCCCCCCAGGAATGCAGACACCAGGACTAATGAAATATCACTTGTAATTTGTACAATGTGCTTAATCACGGACTAGGGGTCTAGTTTTCCCAGAAGGTCTCTGAGAAACAAAGTATGAATTCCACCCTGATCAGGCAGCCAGCCTGTGTCCACCGAGAGGTTTAAAGTCTTATATAAGGACGAGAAAATGAGTTTGAACATTTGATTCTTTTTTCCACTAAATTTTTTCATGGTAAATGATTGAAGACTTATTTGCTGAGGCAAAAAAAAAAAAAAAAAGCAATCCTGCGAGTTCATAGAATGGTAACACTTCCTAAAATGTGTTTCAAATTAGAAATTTCACAGCTTTGGATTTCTTTGTGAATTTATTTTTCTGCCACCCTGTAGAAGTGTCAAGTAGCTTGATTTTCCTAATATATGCAGTTTTGTCTGTGACTTTTTAATATATGTGACAAACAAATAACATAATTTAACTTAAAAATTTTTGAAAGACAGACTTGCTGTGCCTCTCTAATGCTGTGCCCAAGTAGGGTGACAGGAAAATCGTCTGTGTAATTTTGCAGATCTGTTTCCCAACTCCCTGTTTAATGATTTATTTCAAAAAAAGTCTTCTAGGAGATTGAAACATTGTCTCTATACAAAAGACAATATATCTCAATTAAAGTAAATTTTTCAACTCTTTTTATATACGTAAAATAATCTATATGTCTAAATATCTAATGAAAAAGAATATGCTTTTCAGCACAGTGGCTTATTTTTCAGTTTTAAAAACTGCTGGAGGTAAAGCAGTCTTGTTCATAATAACAACCATTCAGATTTCAAATAGCTCTTTTGGGCCATTAATTACTCTGAATTTAACCTAAAATATTATAATACCTGGAATACTTTGCTACAATTCATGTCAAAAAGATCAATATACAACTAATCTCAGGGACATCATTTAAAGGAATGTGTTTTATTTGATAAATTATGTAGAGTGAATAGTATTTTTCTTGGATGCCCATTTCCTTTGATTTGGGCGATTTCTGCGCTGGCTAGATTATCCACATTACATTTGGATGATCTCTGCAAAAATTGAATATCCAGGTATGTTATCTGAGATTGATTTGGCCATATATTGATTTTAAATTTTCTCAGGACAGCAATCACAAAAGAGCAAGGTGAGAGACGTGTCTTCGTAAAGTGAGAAAAGGGTAGGGTTTGAAGGTCCAGTGCAACCCTACTGGGCAGCATGGCCCTGGAGGCATCACTTGTAGTCTTGACTTGGGTAGAAAAAAATGTTTCTTTCTTATTTTTGCCTTGCCACTTTGTATTATGCTCAAGGCATTGCCATATTCAACAATATTATTGGAATGGTGAAAGGTTGTAAACTATTTCAAGCAATACAAATTCGTGGTGAGAATCTTTGCAGTTGAATTAAAATATTTTGTAAATTGTTTTATTTCAAGTGAAATATATATGCATACATGCATATGCATATATATTTCTATATATAATGTGTAACTGTCTAGTTTTCATAACTGATTTTGAATACATGTACATTATCTCACCAAGCTGATATTTTTTAGTTCCCTTATCTGTTTTTATCATGTACTCATCATTCTAAATTGCTTCTGTACTCATCATTCTAAATTGCTTCTGTAAAGTATATTACATTTATTATACTTCTACAAATTATTTACACAATGAAAATTCCTAATATGATATTGTTAGTTCAAAAAAAAAAGTACGCCTTAGTTTATACAAACTTGGCTGACTATAGATAATGTAAAAAATAAAATTTCTACTAGATTAAATTTGCATATGAATTTATAAGCTTTATTTGCAATTCACAAATAGGAAGTTTCAGACAATAGCTTCCCAATTCATGAATAGCAGATATAGTTTATGAGCTCATATACAAATTAGATTAATCTTGTAGAAATTTCATTTTCAACAGATTTGGTGATGGGGAAGGGATTAATGGGACATTTGAACTAGGTTAAGCCCAGCAGGCAAGTCCTAACTGGTTAATTTACATTTGTGGCTTCTGAGGTTCAGGCATTTACTGAACGAAGACTTACATTTTGATTTGCTCATGTGACTGCATCTTGGACCAAGGATAGTCAAAAAAAAAAAAAAACAAGTTAACGGTAAATATAACTGATGATGAGTCACTGAATTTAATATGCCAGAATTGTATTAGTATGTGCATGTGTATAATCAACAGTTGTTATTGTCAGTTAATTTTGTGCTTTGCTGCTAACCAAAGGGTTGGCAGTTTGAGTCTACCAGCCACTCCTTGGAAACCCTATGGGGCAATTCTACTCTGTCCTATAGGGTCTCTGTGAATCGGAATCAAACTCAACAACAAGGCATTTTATATTAAAGTTGGCTAGTTTTTAATGGAAAATATTTTTCTATTTCTTAACGTTGTTCTGCAATAAGAATTATCCAAAACTTTTGAATTTTAACAAAAGCCATCAGATAGTCTTTTTGATTTCATATCCCAATTGAGGAGCAAGTGATAAACTTTTACTAATTGCCACTTCTTCCAAGTGCAGTTTAAATGTAAATTTCCCCAATTAATATAACAGGACTAAGTAAAATTAAAAATGCCATTCTTGACATGCTTAATACTATCTCTCTATGATTGTTAACTTCTATTTTAATGATTCATTCTCCAACCATCCCTTAGGTCTGGCATATAGATAGATAGACAGACAGACAGATAGATAGATAGATGATAGATGGTGATGAAGATTGGTAGATAGATAGATGATACATAGATAGATAGACAGACAGACAGATAGATGATAGATAGGTAGATAGATAGATAGATAGATAGGTAGATAGATAGATAGATAGGTAGATGATAGATTTTTTTTTTGGAGGGCTTCGTCAATGAATTCCCATTTATACTCACAGATGTTATCTATATAACCACCAATTCATTTAGAAGAGCTAAAATATTCCTGACCCACAAATGTTAATATAATTTTTATTACAATCTATAGCCAATACAAATTCAAAATTGAAAAATGGAGTCAAGAAACCTTTTTTTAAAGAATATTATACCATGTTTAACCAACAGCGCAATTCTGAACTATATATATGAAGGAATTGAGTGAAAGATTTTTTCACAACACGTGAACATGTTTCTAGTCTATCATCATGAAGGTATTTACAAGGGGAATAATAACTCATGTTGGCAAGTCATGTAAATGTTTTATCCCCATATTATATTTTTAATTTTAAAGAAACATTATTTTTATTTTAGTTTTCAAAATGCCCATTGCTCAATAGACACAGATTCAGTGCATAAAAACCCAAAACCAAACCCCTTACTGTTGAATTGATTCTGACTCATAGTACCCTATAGGACAGGGAAGAACTGCCCCATAGAGTTTCCAAGAAGTGCCTGGTGGATTCAAACTGCTGACCTTTTGGTTAGCAGGTGTAACACTTAACTACTACACTGCCAGGGTTTCCTGTATAAAAACAGGGAGAGACATAGTCACCTAAGCTGATTAAAGGGAATTCTACTGCATTTAATAATCATTTTGTTTTCTCTCAAAGGTCAGTCAATGTTGTTACATGGAATTTTCAGATATGGTCTGCTTTGTTTTGATTTAAGCCATGAAGACAGAAAATCAAACTTTTGGAGCAGAGTTTATACTTCTTGGCCTTTTCCAATATGGCCAAATGAACAAGATACTCTTTGTTACCATTCCTGTCATCTTCTCATTAGCTTTGATGGGAAATATCATACTGATCCACCTCATCCGATTGGACACTCTGCTCCACACTCCCATGTACTTCCTCCTCAGTCAGCTCTCCTTCATTGACATGATGTACATCTCCACCATGGTACCCAAGATGGCAGCAAACTTCCTGTCAAATAGTAAGACCATTACTTTTTTAGGTTGTGAGATTCAAAGCTTTCTGTTTTTGACTCTCGGTGGAACTGAAGCTCTTCTTCTTGGTTTCATGTCTTATGATAGATACATAGCAATCTGTCACCCTTTACATTATCCTGTGCTCATGAGCAAGACGATCTGTTTGTCCATGGTCACATGTGCATGGGCCAGTAGTTCTATCAATGCTTTAATACATACACTGTATGTATTTCAACTTCCATTCTGCAGATCTCGGATCGTTAATCACTTTTTCTGTGAAGTTCCATCTCTATTGCCTTTGGTGTGTCAGGACACCTCCCAGTATGAGTATACTGTCCTCTTTAGTGGCCTTGTCATTCTGCTACTACCATTCATAACCATTTTGGCTTCTTATGCCCGGGTGCTTATTGTGGTATACCAGATGAGCTCAGGTAAAGGGCAGACAAAAGCCATCTCCACGTGTTCCTCTCATCTGATTGTGGCAAGCCTATTCTATGGGGCTACTCTCTCCACCTATACAAGGCCACATTCCTTGCATTACCCTGAGGAAGATAAAGTGGTGGCGGTGTTTTACAGTATCGTTACACCTCTTCTGAACCCATTTATCTACAGTCTGAGGAATAAGGAGGTCATGGGGGCCATGAGAAGAGTGCTGGGAAAATAGACATTTGTACAGAAAATATGACTTTAGGAACCCTTTATGGTTTGAGACTGAACAACATGATTTGATTAGCCTACTGTCTAGAGAGATGTAAGCTCAAAGAAATGTTTACAAAATAAATAAATGTAACAATACCTTGGTTTCTACACTTCTCAGAAATAACTAAAGCTTTGTTTTTGGAACTGGGTGGACTTGCTGTGTAAAAGCAAGAGAATGGTTGCCATTTTCAACTTTATCTTCTAAAGCAATAGATTTAATCCCTGTCAACACAATGCTCCCATGTCATAACAAATTTTTAGTACCTTTTTAATATTCTGAAATAAAATGCACATGAAATATAATTTACCATATAATACATAATATCAGGAAAATACATATGATGACCAAACTATAATATAGAGCAAAATGCATACATCCACTTATTTATTTATTTATTCATTCATTGAACAAGGGCTTTAATGCTTTAACTGTATGTGACACTGTTATAGGCACTGGTGAAATCGGATTAAACAAGAAAAAACAGACATAAGTCTCTGCTCTCATGAAGTTTACATTTTATCGTGGGGAGAAAGACAGTATATAAAATTAACTGGTAAAGCGACCTTATATGAGTCGGAATCAACTCGACAGCACTGGGTTTGGGTAAATTTCAGAGTATACCAAAAAGTATTAATCACCATGAAGAAGAACTAAGTGGAAAATTGGAATCAGGAAAACAGAGGATATTTGCAATATTAAGTCAAATAGTCAGAGAAGGGAGAATCAAGAATATGAGTTTTGTCAAAAACTAAAAGGAGTCGAGGAAGAGAGACAAGTGGATATTTGTGGATAAATGTTCTGGGAAGAGCAAAGAACAAGTGAGAACTCCCTGAGGTGGGGACATGCCCAGAGTAGTCACAAAAGATCAAGGAGTAAATTGGTGAGACACAGGAAATAGGTATATGTTTTGGGGCCGGGTCTTACCGTGTGAATTAGATCAACGTGAGGATTGTGGCTTTGAACCTAAAACAATGGGGTACCATTGCAGAGTTGTGGTAGAGAACTGATGTGGGCAGGAGAAAGCCATTGCAGTAGTCCAGCTGTGACAAGATATTACCTTGGATCAAGGTGATATTAGTGGAGAGGCAAAAACTAGCCAGGTTCAGGAGACTGGGAGAAAGCAGACGTTTGAGTTTTGTGGACACATGGAATGTGAAATTCTATGAAATAAGAAGCTTTCAGAGTTGGGCTAAAACTTGAAATAAACAACTGGAAGTATGGAACTGTCATCGTTACAGCTTGAGGGAAACCACAGGTGGAGCATTTCATCATTCATCATCTCTTATGCTCCTTTCATGTTAATGCCTTGGGCCCACAATTACAATCATTATTCTGGCTTCTATCGCCGTTAAATAGAAGCTCTTACTTCTCATCACCATTGAGTAGAAACTTTTAAATCAGAAAATAAGTTCTCTTTGATGTCTGGTTTCTTTTCCTAAACATATTTAAAAGGTTTAACCATATTTTTGAGTGTTTCCATCATTTTTATTACAAAGCTGAATTCCATCATATGGCTTAGAATAATTATTTCCATTCTGATGTCAGAAATGTTTGGCTATAATGAATAAAACTACCATAAAGCTTCCTGCACAAGTGTTTTTTGAGAACACTTGAACTCAATTCTCTTGTATATATACCTAAATTGAAATTGCTTGGTCATAAATTAGGCACATGTTTAGCTCTAACAGCGTTATCCAAATTGGATTTAATCATTTATTTTCCAATCAGTAATATATGAAAACTTCTTAGAGTCTGAGTGTTGATAATAAATAATGCAGGGGGTTGCTAAACTACTTGGTGCTAAATATAAAGTGGGATATAAACCATGAGAGCAAAATACAACCAGTGTGCCATCAGTGCATGAATAATGGTATTGGAAGAAAGTGTATATTTCTGTGAAGTATTTTAGAGATTCACTGACAAGTTTTTTTGGATCCATTGTCAATAATTTTAATAATAATTATATGTAATGGCCTTTAGGAACACTCATTTTTGGTTCAAGACAAAATGTGTTTATTGGTCTATGAATGCCTTACTTCGGTCAGTTTGTTTATAATGTATACCTGTAAGTTCATCACCCAACCCAACAACTAAAATAGTAAATTTGTTTATCTTTAGTCCTCCTCCAACTCATGGCGACCCCATGTGTGTCAGAGTAGAACTGTTCTTGGTAGAGTTTTCAACGGCTTATTTTTCTAATGTAGATCACCAATCCATTCTTCTGAGGTGCCTCTGGGTAGACTCGAACCACCAAGCTTTCAGTTAGCAGTGACTACGTTAACTGTTCGCACCATGCAGGGTCTCCTCATATCCTCCTATACCTCCACCATCATTCTGAATTTTTAGTTTTTTAATTCTCTTGCTATAATTATAATATAGAATTCATAGGGTATTAGAAAATATTTTTAGATGCTGTAGAACTTAATAAAGGGGTCTTAAGTTGTAGATAATCTTTTTGAAAATTGATTGTTTTTTCAGTTGACATTACTAACTCTCCAGGTTGAATGAAATGACAGCCCATTCTATTTTATTATTGAATGGCATTCTATTTTAAGACTATACTACACATTTATCCATTTTTTGTTGTTGGTGTTGTTGCTGATAGATGCTTGTTTTATTTCTAGTTGTCTACTATTATGTACAATGCACTTATAAACGTTGTTGCATTTGCCTCCTGTTTCCCATAAACAAGAGTTTGTATTTTGTATATATCTATGAATGGAATTGGTGGTGAAATTACTTAAGTGTGTAAACCATTTGTGTTTTACATAAAGTTTGAAATTCTAATTTACACTTACTATCAAACATGAAAATAACAAATCCATATTTTAATAAATGTACATTCAAATTAAATGAATTTTAACATATTGAAATATTTTTCACACAGACTGCATGAAAGTTCACATCTGTAGACCACATCAGTCGCTGAAGTATATGGTTGCATGTCCAGTTGCTAGCTTCAAGTTTCAGGTATTCTCCACCGCCAGCTTCTTGATCTTGGCCTTAGAGTTTTATACATCCTTGATCTTTTATTATTGTAATTAATTTTTGTAGTATTTTTGACGATTTTCATGCTTTTGAGTTCCAGTAGAGCCTAAACCTGACTAAACACGATGCCTAAACTTCAATAGCTATAGCTAACAAACTTTTTTTAAGTAAATAGCAATTTGAAGGATGATTTGTGTAAGTTATATAGAATAAAAAAATCCATATACAGTACCTTCACAACTAATCAGCTGGATTATCACAAATTGAACAAACCTATATGAAAGTAGTAACATATTATTAGCACTTGAGAAGATTCCTCATGCCTCCCCCTAGCTGCTGCCCATACTTACTTGTAATGAAACCATTATATTTAAGTGCATTATCCATGAATTATACTGAACAATGAAAAAATAAATCATTTCAATTATTACATAAATTCAATATAATCCCCATTAGAATTCCATCAGTGTGTGCATGTGTGTGTGTTTAATTTACAAGTTGGCTATAGAATTTATACAAAATGATGCAAAAAACAGTAATAGCTCAAAAGGAGTTTTAAAAATAATTAAATGAGATGCATCACTCTACGTGATATCAAAAATTTATATTGATATAATTATAGACCAATGGAAGAGAATATATAATCCAGATGCACACATACGTGTACAATGATGAGTCACATATGTCAGGTGCTTGTATGGGGAGTGATAAAAGGATACACATTCCAGTGAAAGTTGTTGGATCAATTGTATATCCGTGTATATTTTTAAAAAATGAGATGTGGATAATGTCAGTGAAAATGACCAAGTTGATAGCCTCAGATAGCTTCTGTGGAGGGCCTGTTCCTGCACAGAAACAACAACAAAGCAAAAAGTGTTAGAATGAACTTTTTTAGAAATTTAGAAAGTTTTAAAATATTTACAGCAACCAAGCAAATACTGAAATAAGAGAAAACCAGAAAACCAAACCCACTCCCGTCAAGTCGATTGCGACTCATAGCGACCCTATAGGACAGAGTAGAGCTGCACTATAGAGTTTCTGAGGAGCGTCTGGTGGATTCGAACTGCTGACCTCTTGGTTAGCAGCCGTAGCACTTAACCACTATGCCACCAGGGTTTCTAAAATAAGAGAAAGGTCACTTAAAAACATCAGGAGAGGGGATGTTACAGAAAACAGTGTGTTAAGAAGGTATAGGATTCATTCCCTCCACTGAAGCAATGAAAAAAACCAAAAACCAAACCCAATGCCATCGAGTCGACTCCCACTCATAGTGACCCTATAGAACAGAGTAGAACTGCCCTATAGAGTTTCCAAGGAGCACCTGGAGGCTTCGAACTGCCGACCCTTTGATTAGCAGCCTTAGCACTTAACCACTAGGTCACCAGGGTTTCCCTGAAGCAATGAATAAGTGGAAAAAAAACCTGACAGAATAAACATTAAGTGCTTCATGAGAAAAGATGCTGTTGAATTTTGATGAAAAATTGTGGCATTTTTGTTTATTCACCTACTATCCCCCATTCTCCACTTGGCAGCTGCCATGAAGACAGCAGCCCACATTCCTGGTGTGGCTTGCTGGTGCCAGGGTGTGGAGAAGACAGATCTTTTTTCTAAAAATGTTGTTGTTGTTTATTTTGACCAATCTGGTAGTTCCAGAGATACCTGCTCTGAGATAGGCCTTGGCTTTACTCCTCTCAGACATGAGTGGCTACCAGGTGGTATCTGTCTGTCAAAAGCCTTAAAGACATATAATGCCATAACCAGCTTAGGCAAGGAATGGAGAACAGGGAAAGAAGCAGACAAACCTGATAGCCTGGAAAAGAAGAGGCTGACGAGGCTAATGCATGGGAGAATAAACTGTTTGTAGAGACACTGAATGTACTGAAGGATCAGAGATCCAATGTACATACCCAGGTTGAATGCATGCTCAGACAAGACCTGAGAGGACCCTAGGTTTGAGCCTCTGGCAGATCTTTGGGCTCTGCACAAACGGAGGTGTAGACTAAGGCCCAATTGTAGGTGGCCTGGCTAAGCATTGAAAGAGTACCTAATTCAGAGTCAATCTTCAATGACCAGGAAAGGGTTTTTAGTTTTCTTTTTCTTTTCTTTTTGACTCCAAAAAAGGTCTTTATCAGGTCACTGGTTGACCACTAAAATAACTGAAGATAGACTTCAGTGACCACACATGGCAAAGAATACAGTCTATGCAAAATAATAAATACATACAAACAAATAAATAGTTTGGAAATGTCACTAAACAGATGACCCCAGCCCTCAACAATAACAGCAAGCACTAGGTAGGCTGGAGAATCTGCTTTTCAGAGTTAACACATAAAATTCACAAAGCCCAGTGTTTGGTAAAAATACTAGGCATGCCAAGAAACAGGAAGTACAACCAATTCACAGGAAAAAAAAAAAATCGGTGAAAGCAGTCCCTGAAGAACCAATGACATAGAATTCCTAGGCAAATCGTTTAAATCTACTGTGTTAAACGTGGTCAAAGACCTAAAGGAAAACAGGAGAATGTCTCAACGAATAGAGAATATCAATAATGACAAAGAAATTATAAAGAAGGCATCAAATAGAAATTAACATCAATGTTTCTCAAACTTTTCCAAAAACTAAAAGGAAGGAATAATTTGTAACTCAATCCATGATGCTATCAGCATCCTGATATTTAGCCAGACAAAGCCATCAGAAAAAAATATTGCATAGAAATATCTATGGAAATCCTCAACAAAATAGTAAAACTCCAATCCAGCAGCATATTAAAAGGACAATATGCCATAACCCTGTGTGCTTTGTCCCACAAGTGCAGCATATATAAAAGTCAATCAGTGTAATGCAACACATTAATAGAATGTAGGGAGAGGGGGATGATCTATCAACTGATGCAGGAAAAAGCGTTTAACAAAAAAACACTCAAAAATCAGGAATAAAAGGGAACTTCCTATTGTGTGAGAGTCAAAAATGGCCTCTGTGTATTAGCCCCAAGTTATTTACTTCTTCAAGTAAGCTGAGGCGTATTATATGGAAAAAAAAAAAAAAAAACTGGCATGAAACTCAAACTTGTACATGTCCAACTGATTTAAAAATAGCCCAAATAAGCAGATTTTTAGCCACTTAGGACCTGCCTGTTTTACATACCCTGCAAAACTGGACTCAACTTCTGCTAGTCCTAAAAAAAAAAAAAAGATAAATTCGTGTAGTTATAAAGACCCTAAGATTCTGCTGCTTTTAGGGCTCTCTGACCCAGAGACTTATCACCTGGCTGCAGGAGGATATCTCTTCTCTTCCCTGGGAGCTTTCTTGCTCTCTTCTCCTTCTGATGCTACCTGTGACTCTAGCCTCTGGAAGACCTTCTGCTACAGGGACCACCCCCTTGCATGTGACTTTCAATGTGTTGGCCCCATTAAATAGCTTGTTGTGCAATACTGTCATATAGCTCTGAATTTCCTTCACCTTAGTACACTTCCTTAAAATGATAAAGGACAGTTGTGAAAAGCCAACAATTAACATTATACTCGATGGTGAAAGACTGAAAGATTTTGCCATAAAATCAGGAACACGGCAAGGATATCTCTTTTCCCTACTTCTATTCAACACTGTGGTCTTTTTGTTCACCTCTGTGAATGTGAAAACTGAACAATGAAAAAAGAAGGCAGAAGAAGTACTGATGCATGGAAGTGTGGTGTTGGTGGAGAATATTGAATGTACCATGGATTAACAAAAGAACAAAAAAAATCAGTCTTACAATAAAACAATGAAATGTTCCTTAGGAATGAGGATGGCAAGACTTCATCTTACTTACTTTGGACACATTATCTGCAAAGACCGATCCCTAGGAAAAGAAGTCCTGTTAGGTGAAGTAGAAGCTCACAAAAATAATGGAAACCCTCAAAAAGATGGATTGACACAATAACCACAACAATGGACTCAAACATACCAACAATCATTAGGATGGCATGGGACCAGGGAAAATTTCTTTCTCTTATATATTAGGTTACTTTGAGTAGAAGCCAACTAAATAGCAACTGCTCTCAACAACAACATTCAGCGGAAGACATCAACAACAACATAGCTACAGCTTATCTTCATATAAAACAAAAAACACCACCAGTTGCAGTAGAATCAAACGCAAGTCACAGTGACCCCTTGGGTGTCGGAGTAGAACTGGGCTCCGTCAGTAGGCTGCACTGTGTGTCTGTACCATAATTTGTTTCCCATTCGTCTGTTGATGAGCATTTAGGTTGTTTACATCTTTGTGCTGTTGTGAATGGTGCTCCAATGGACATGGTATGCATATGTCTATTCCTGTGACTGCTCTTACTTCTCTTGGGTATATTCCTATGAGTGGGATTGCTGGATCTTATGGTATTTCTACTTCTAGCTTTTTAAGGAAGCACCAGATTGCTTTCCAAAGTGATTGTATCATTTTACATTCTCACCAGCAGTGCATGAGAGTCCAATCTCTCCACAACCTCTCCAACATTTTTATTTTGTGTTTTATGGATTAACCAAACCCATTGTCATCGAGTCGTTTCTGACTCATAGAGACCCTATAGGACAGAGTAGAACTGCCTTGTGGAGTTTCCAAGGAGCGCCTGGTGGATTCCAACTGCCAACCTTTTGGTTAGCAGCTGTAGCAATTAACCACTACGCCACCAGGGTTTCAGCTGCTCATACGTGGATGGATTTACGTCTGGGTTCTCAATTTTGTTATATTGGTCTATGTGTCTGTTGTACCAGTACCAGGCTGTTTTGACTATCGTGGTGGTATAATAGGTTCTAACATCAGGTAGTGTGAGGCCTCCCACTTTGTTCTTCTTCTTCAGTAATTCTTTACTTATTTGGGGCTTCTTCCTTTTCCATATGAAGTTTGTGATTTGTTTCTCCAACATGCTAAAAGTTGTCTTTGGAATTTGGATTGAGGTTCCATTATATCTGTAGATCACTTTGGGAAGAATTGACATTTTCATAATGTTGAGTCTTCCTGTCTATCAGCATGGTATGTTTTTCCACTTATGTAGGTCTCTTTTGATTTCTTGCAATAGTGTCTTGCAGTTTTCTTTATGTAGGTTTTTTACATCTCTGTTTAAATTTATTCCTAAATACTTTATCTTCTTGGGGGCTTTTATAATGGTATTGATTTGGTGATTTCCTTTTGGAAGTTCTCTCTGTTGGTGTAGAGGAATCTGACTGACTTATGTGTGTTTATCTTATATCCTGATACTTTGCCAAAATCTTCTATTAGCTGTAGTAGTTTTCTTGTGGATTCTTTGGGGTTTTCCATGTATAAGACCATATCATCTGCAAGGATACTTTTACTTCTTCCTTACCAATTTGGATGCACTTTATTTCTTTTTCTTGCCTTATTCATCTGGCTAGGGCCTCCAGTACAATGCTGAATATGAGTGGTGACAAAGGGCATCCATGTCTGGTTCCCCTTCTCAAGGGGAATGCTTTAAGACTCTTCATTTAGGATGATGTTGGTTGTTGGCTTTGTATAAATGGCCTTTATTATGTCCAGGAATTTTCATTCTATTCCCATTTCGCTGAGAGTTTTTATCAAGAATGGGTTTTGGACTTTTTAAAATACCTTTTCTGCATCAGTTGATAAGATCATGTGGTTCTTGTCTTTTGTTTTATTTATGTGATGGATTACATTGATTGTTTTCTAATGTTGAACCATCCCTGCATACCTGGTATGAATCCCACGTGGTCATGGTGAATTATTTTTTGATATGTTGTTGAATTCTATTGGCGAGAATTTTGTTGAGGATTTTTGCACCCAAGTTCATGAGGGATATAGGTCTGTAATTTTCTTTTTTTGTGGATCTTTACCTGACTTTTCTATCATGGTTATGCTGGCTTCATAGAATGAGTTTGCGAGTATTCTATCCTTTTCTATGCCTGAAATGCCTTTGGTAGTAATGGTGTTAACTCTTCCCTGAAAGTTTGGTAGAATTCTCCAGTGAAGCTGTCTGGGCCAGGGCTTTTTTGCTGTTGTTGGTTTTTATTTTTTTTAATTATCTCTTCAATCTCTTCTTTTGTTGTGGGTTTATTTAATTTTTCTACCTCAATTTTTGTTAGTTTAGGTAAGTATTGTGTTCCTAGAAATTTGTCCATTTCTTCTAGATTTTCAAATGTGTTAGAGTATAATTTTTCATAGTATTCTGTTATGATCCCTTTTATTTCCATTGGGTCTGTTGTGATATCACCCATTCCATTTCTTATGTAGATTATTTGCTTCCTCTCCTGTTTTTTCTTTTGTCAATTTGACCAATGGTTTATTGATTCTGTTGATCTTTTCAAAGAACCATCTTTTAGTATTGTCTACTCTTTCAATTGTTTTCCTGTTCTCTATCTCATTCATTTCTCCTCTAACCTTTATTATTTCCTTTCTTCTGGTGCCTGAGGGCTACTTTTGTTTCTCTCTATTTGTTCAAGTTGTAGGGTTAATGTTTTGATTTTGGCAGTTTGTTCTTTTTGAATGTGTGCATTTATTGTTATAAATTGACCTCTAAGCACTGCTTTTGCTGTTTTCCAAAGGTTCTGGTGAGACATGTTTTCATTCTCATTTAATTCTATGAATTTATTTTTTCCATCTTTGATTTCTTCTATAATCAAGTAGTTTTTAAGAAAGGTGGTGTTCCGTTTCCATGCATTTGATTTTTTTTCCTTGCTGTTTCTGTTATTGATTTCTAATTTTACGTCATTATAATCAGAAAAGATGCCGTGTAAAATTTCAGTGTTTTGAATTCTGTTAAGTTTTGCTTTGCAGCCCCATATGCAGTTTATTCTGAAGGATGTTCCATGTGAGTTGGAAAAGAATGTATACTTGGCTGCTGCTGAATAGATTTCTGTATATGTCTATGATCTTCTGTATCTTTATTTTCTTTCTACATGTTCTGTCCTTCATTGAACGTGGTGTGTTGAAGTCTACTATTATGATGAATTATCTATTTCTCTTTCCAATACTATTAGGGTTTGTTTTGTGTGGCTTGGAGCCGTCTCATTAGGTGCTTATGTATTTATTATAGTTATGTCCTCCTGGTGTACTGACCCTTTAAACATTAAGCTGTGTCCTTTCTTATCCTTTGTGGTGAATTTTGCTTTAAATCTGTTTTGTCAGAGATTAATATTGTCTCTTCTGCTCTTTTTTTGTGGTTGTTCACTTGATATTTTTTTTCCATCATTTTAGTTTTAGTTTGTTTGTGTCTTTGAGTCTAAGTTGTCTCTGTTAGAGGCAGCATATAGACCAATTGCGTTTTTTTAATCAATTTTGCCACTACTCATCTCTTTATTAGCACATTTAGTCCATTTACATTCAGTGTAATTATTGATTGGTACGAGTTCAGTGCTGTCATTTTGTTGTTGTTGCTTGTTTTTGTTTTTTTTTTTGGTGGTGCTGGCAGTTTCTTTGTTCCACTTAATTTTCTGTGCTGTTGAGTGGTTTTTCTTATGTATTGTCTTTTCATATTTTTTCATTATTATTTATTTTGTTTTTGCTAAGTCCTCATGTTTTTCTTTTTATTTTGATGGGTAGGTTTGTTAGCTTCCTTTGTGGTTACCTTAAAATTTACCTTTATTTTTCTAAATTTAAACCAACATTTCATTTCTTAATACTGCCTTTAACTTCCTCTCCATATGTTCTGATGTGGCACAGGTGTCCAGGTTTTCAGTCACCAAATGTGTGGTGCAGACTCTCACCTACAGTCCCAGACTATCAGGGCTGCATATTGGTGTTTGCAGCAGGAACAGGTATCCGGCTGCTGTAGGGGGTATGTGTGGAACAAGGCAGGGGGCTGATGGCTGCCCCTGGATGCCTTGGTGAGGGTGTGTCCCTTTTTCCCTAGAGCATGTGGTGAGGGGTATTGCAGCCGGTCCTTGGGCACACAGTCCTTTTGACTGTAGGGAATGGGAGGCACCGCTTACTCTCAGACCCCTGTTATATGAGTGGCTAGATGGAGTGAGAAAACCCTGGTGGTGTAATGGTTAAGTGCTACGGCTGCTAACCAAAGGGTCGGCAGCTCGAATCCACCAGGCGCTCCGTGGAAACTTTATGGGACAGTTCTACTCTGTCCAAAGTGTCGCTATGAGTTGGAATCAACTCAACAGCACTGGGTTTGGTTTTTTTTTTTTTTATTTATTTAGATGGAGTGAATGGTACCACCAGCCCTCAGGCCTCTGGGGTAGGTGGCTGAGGTTCTGTGCTTAAGAGGCAGGGCCATGTCAAATGTCATAAGTCTGCAGCTCCCCCTTGGCTGCTGAAGTTGAAAATGGGCTTCAAGTGTATGCCCTGCTGTTATGATAATGATGGCATGTGATGTTGAATCAGCCCACACAGGTCTAAACCCACTGACCCACTGCACACAGGTCTAGGCAGGAGTAAAGGATTCTGCAAGTCTGCGGACCCCTCATGCCAGTGGCTCAATGAAGGGGCAGGGCCTCCTGACTCACCCCGAGTTCCTGGCTTAGGGGGAGTGACAGTTCTTGAATACTGCCAGACTGGTTTCAGAGCAGAGCAGGGTGGGGGTAGGTGAGGGAAAGTAACCAGTTCTCCGCTGTGAAACTCTGGGAGTAGAATTTATTTTGCCTCCCAGTGGTAGGTTAGATGTTTGCACTTAACTTTTGCATGTCCAGCACTGCTTCCACCTAGCTACAGAGGTGAGTGCAGACTCGCTGCTGCCCAGCCTCACCCAACATGGTGAGGTACATCTCAAACACTACTGCTCACCTCAGCCTGCAGGCATAGGATGACCTAGTCAGCAGGGCACTGACAACCTTACAACTGGCACTTCTTTGCTGTTTTTGAATTATCCCTCCTTCTTCCTGCCACTCAATCCAACTCTTCAGCTTTGTCTTTTATGATCAGGGCTTCTAGATTGTCATATATAATCAATTCACTTGTTTTTTCAGGTCTTTTTTGTAAGAGGGACAACAGGAAGAGTCTGACTATCCCACCATCTTGGCCACACCTCTTAGTTTCCTATTTCTGCTGTATCAAATTACCACTCATTTAATGGCTTAAACAAAACAAAATTTATTATCTTAGAGTTCTGAAAGTAAGAATTCTGAGATTGTTCTCACTGGGCTAAAATCTAGGTGTTCATAAGGTTCTGTTTCCTCTGGAGGCTCTGTAAAAGAGCTGTTTCCATGCCTTTCCACCTTTTAGAGGCTAACCACATTCCTTCACTCATGATCCACGTCTTGGTCATCTAGTCTGCTATAACAGAAATACCACAAGTGGATGGCTTCAACAAAGAGAAGCTTATTCTCTCACAGTCCAGTAGGCTAGAAGTCCAAATTAAGGATGCCGGCTCCAGGGGAAGGTTTTCTCTCTCTATTAGTTCTGAAGGAAGGCACTTGTGATTCATTGGTCTTCCCTTGGTCTGGGAGCATCTCAGCACAGGAACCTCAGGTCCAAAGGACACCCTTTGCTCCCAGCACTGCTTTCTTGGTAGTATAAGGCTCCCCTATCTCTCTGCTCACCTCTCTCTTTCATATCTCAAAGAGATTGGCTTAAGACACTATCCAAACTTGTATATCTCATCAGTATAACTGCCACTAATCCATCTCATTTCATCATAGTGATAGGATTTACATCACAGGGAATCACATAAAATGATGGACAATCACACAACACTGGGACTCATGGCGCAGCTAAGCTGACAGACATTTTTGGGGAACACAATTCAATCCATGACAATCCACTTCCTCTTTTTTCAAAACCAACAATTTTGAGCTGAGTCCTTCTCACACTGCTATCTTTCTGATTCTCTCTTCCTCTTCCCTCTTCCACTTTTAAGGCCCTTGGGATTACAATGAACCCACCTGGATCATTTCCTAGTCTAATCTTTTTAAGGTTTTTACCTTGGGCAGTAACTTAACTTTACTAAGATCCATTTTCATCAAAAGTCAGTGGGAGCTAAAAATAATATTATCTTCATGAATCTGCTTTGATGAAATCATGCAGATAGACTATTAGGAACGATATAGCTCACTCAGTAATTTCTCAATAAATTTTTTTTTTATAATTTTTATTGTGCTTTAAGTGAAAGTTTACAAATCAAATCAGTCTCTCACACAAAAACTTATATACACCTTGCTACATACTCCCAATTGCTATCCTCCTAATGAGACAGCCCGCTTTCTCCCTCCACTCTGTCTTTTCGTGTCCATTTTGCCAGCTTCTAACCCCCTCCACCCTCTCATCTCCCATCCAGGCAGGAGATGCCAACATAGTCTCAGGTGTCCAAGAAGCTCACTCCTCACTAGCGTCCCTCTCCAATCTATTCTCCAGTCCAATCCATGTCTGAAGAGTTGGTTTCAGGAAAGGTTCCTGTCCTGGGCCAACAGAAGGTCTGGGGGCCATGACCACCAGGGTCCTTTTAATCTCAGTCAGACCATTAAGTCTGGTCTTTCTATGAGAATTTGGGGTCTGCATCCCACTGCTCTCCTGCTCCCTCAGGGGTTCTCTGTTGTGTTCCCTGTCAGGGCAGTCATTGGTTGTAGCCGAGCAACATCTAGTTCTTCTGGTCTCCGGATGATGTAGTCACTGGTTCATGTGGCCCTTTCTGTCTCTTGGGCTCGTAATCACCTTGTGTCCTTGGTGTTCTTCATTCTCCTTAGATCCAGGTGGGTTGAGACCAATTGATGCATCTTAGATGGCTGCTTGCTAACGTTCAAGACCCCAGATGCCACTCTTCAAAGTGGGATGCAGAATGATTTCTTAATAGATTTTATTATGCCAATTGACTTAGATGTCCCCTGAAACCATGGTCTGCAAACCCCTGCCACTGCTACGCTGGCCTTTGAAGCATTCAGTTTATTCAGGAAACAGCCTTTGGTTTAGTCCAATCGTGCTGACCTCCCCGGTATTGTGTGCTGTCTTTCCCTTCACCTAAAATAGTTCTTATCTACTATCTAAACCCCTTTCCCCCCCTCCCTCCCTCCCCCTCTCATAACGACAAAAGAATGTTTTCTTCTCAGTTTAAACTATTTCTCAAGTTCTTGTAATAGCGGTCTTATACAATATTTGTCCTTTTGCAACTGACTAATTTCACTCAGCATAGTGCCTTCCAGGTTCCTCCATGTTATGAAATGTTTCACAGATTCCTCGCTGTTCTTTAACGATGCATAGTATTCTATTGTGTGAATATACCATAATTTATTTATGCATTCATCCGTTGACGACACCTTGGTTGCTTCCATCTTTTTGCTATTGTAAACAGTGCTGCATAAACATGGGTGTGCATATATCTGTTTCTGTAAAGGTTCTTATTTCTCTGGGATATATTCCAAGGAGTTGGATTGCTGGATCCTATGGTAGTTCTATTTCTAGATTTTTAAGGAAGACCCAAATTGATTTCCAAAGTGGTTGTACCATTTTACATTCCCACCAGCAGTGTATAAGTGTTCCAATCTCTCCACAGCCTCTCAAACATTTACTATTTTGTGTTTTTTGGATTAACGCCAGCCTTGTTGGAATGAGATGAAGTCTCATTGTAGTTTTGATCTGCATTTCTTTAATGGCTGATAATCGTGAACATTTCCTCATGTATCTGTTAGCTACCTGAATGTCTTCTTTAGTGAAGTGTCTATTTATATCTTTTGCCCATTTTTAAATTGGGTTATTTGTCTTTTTGCAGTTGAGTTTTTGCAGTATCATGTAGATTTTAGAGATCAGGCGCTGATCGGAAGTGTCACAGTTGAAAACTTTTTCCCAGTCTGTAGGTAGTCTTTTTAGTCTTTTGGTGAAGTCTTTGGATGAGCATAGATGTTTGATTTTTAGGTGCTCCCAGTTATCTAGTTTTTGTTTTGCATTTTTAATAATGTTTTGTGTACTATTTATGCCATGTATTAGGGCTCCGAACAGTGTCCCTATTTTTTCTTCCATGATCTTTACCTTTTTAGATTTTATATTTAGGTGTTTGATACATTTTGAGCTCATTTTTTTGCATGGAGTGAGGTATGGGTCTTGTTTCACTTTTTACGGATGGATATCCAGTTATGCCAGCACCATTTGTTAAAAAAACTGTCTTCTCCCCATTTAACTGTTTTGGGGCCTTTGTCAAAACTTAACTGCTCATATGTGGATAGATTTATATCTGGATTCTCAATTCTGTTCCACTGGTCTATGAATCTGTTGTTGTACCAGTACCAGGCTGTTTTGACTACTGTGGTGGTATAATAGGTTCTAAAATCAGGGAAAGTAAGGCCTCCCACTTTGTTTTTCTTTTTCAGTAATACCTTATTTATCCGGGGCTTCTTTCCCTTCCATATGAAGTCGGTCATTTGTTTCTCCATCTCATCAAAGAATGCGGTTGGGATTTGGATCGGAATTGCATTAAATGTATAGACCCATCTTGGTAGAATAGACATTTTTATAATGTTAAGTCTTCCTATCCATGAGCAAGGTATGTTTTTCCACTTATGTAAGTCTCTTTTGGTTTCTTGCAGAAGTGTTTTGCAGTTTTCTTTGTATAAGTCTTTTACATCTTTGGTAAGATTTATTCCTAATTATTTTATCTTCTTGGGGGCTACTGTAAATGGCATTGATTTGGTGATTTCCTCTTCAATGTTCTTTTTTTGGTGTAGAGGAATCCAACCGATTTTTGTATGCTTATCTTGTATCCTGATACTCTGCTGAACTTTTCTGTTAGCTTCAGTAGTTTTCTGAAGGATTCCTTAGGGTTTTCTGTGTATAAGATCATGTCACCTGCAAATGGA
Organism: Loxodonta africana; assembly: GCF_030014295.1. Lineage (NCBI taxonomy): Eukaryota > Metazoa > Chordata > Mammalia > Proboscidea > Elephantidae > Loxodonta > Loxodonta africana. The sequence continues at coordinate 79,256,110 of NC_087362.1, forward strand.
AATACTTTTACTTCTTCCTTGCCAATCTGGATGCCCTTTATTCCTTTATCTAGCCTAATTTCTCTGGCTAGGACCCCCAACACAATGTTGAGTAAGAGCAGTGATAAAGGGCATCCTTGTCTGGTTCCCAGTCTCAGTAGGAATGCTTTCAGACTCTCTCCATTTAGGGTGATGTTTGCTGTTGGCTTTATATAAATGCCCTTTATTATGTTGAGAAATTTTCCTTCTATTCCTGTTTTGCTCGAGTTTTTATCATGAATAAGTGTTGGACTTTGTCAAATGCCTTTTCTGCATCAATTGATAAAATCATTGGATTCTTGTCTTTTGTTTTATTTATGTCATGGATTACATTAATTGTTTTTCTAATGTTGAACTATCCCTGCATACCTGGTATGAATCCCACTTGGTCATGGTGAATTTTTTTTTTTTTTGATATGTTGTTGAATTCTGTTGGCGAGAATTTTGTTGAGGATTTTTGCATATAAGTTCATGAGGGATATAGGTCTGTAATTTTCTTTTCTTGTGGTGTCTTTACCTGGTTTTGGTATGAGGGATATGGTAGCTTCATAGAATGAGTTTGGTAGTATTCTGTCCTTTTCTATGCTTTGAAGTACCTTTAGTAGTAGTGGTGTTAACTCTTCTCTGAAAGTTTGGTAGAACTCTGCAGTGAAGCTGTCCGAGCCAGGGCTTTTTGGGGGCGGGGCGGGGGGGGGGAGTTGATTGCCTTTTCCAACTCTTCTTTTGTTATGGTTCTATTTAGTTGTTCTACCTCTTTTTGTGTTACTTTAGGTAGGCACTGTGTTTCTAGGAATTCACCCATTTCTTCTAGGTTTTCAAATTTGTTAGAGTACAATTTTTCCCAGAAATCTGATATGATTCTTTTAATTTCTGTTGGGTCTGTTGTAATATCTCCCATCTCATTTCTTATTCCGGTTATTTGGTTCCTCTCCTGTTTTTCTTTTGTCAGTTTGGCTAGTGGTTTATCAATTTTGTTAATTTTTTCAAAAAAAACCCAGCTTTTGGTCTTGTTAATTCTTTTGATTGTTTTTTTGTTTTCTATTTCTTTTAGTTCAGCTCTAATTTTTAGTATTTGTTTTTTTTTCTGGTGCCTGTGAGTTTCTTTTGTTGCTCTCTTTCTATTTGTTCAAGTTGTGGGGATAATTCTTTGATTTTGGCCCTTTCTTCTTTTTGTATGTGTGCATTTATTGATATAAATTGACCTCTGAGCATTGCTTTCACTGTGTCTCAGCGTTTTTACAGGAAGTGTTTTCATTCTCATTGGAATTTCTTTATTCCATCCTTAATGCCTTCTATAATCCAGTCTTTTGTTTTGTTCAGTTTCCAAGTGTCTGATTTCTTTTCCCTGCTTTTCCTGTTATTGATTTCCACCTTTATGCCCTTATGGTCAGAGAAGATGCTTTGTAATATTTGAATGTTTTGGATTCTGCTAAGGCTTGCTTTATGACCTAATATGTGGTCTATTCTAGAGAATGTTCCATGTGCACTAGAAAAGAAAGTATACTTGGCTGCTGTCAGGTGGAGTGTTCTCTATATGTCTATGAGGTCAAGTTGGTTGATTGTGGCATTTAGGTCTTCCGTGTCTTTATTGAGCTTCTTTCTGGATGTCCTGTCCTTCACCAAAAGCGGTATGTTGAAGTCCCCTACTATTATTGTTTTGTCAGAAATTAATAACTCAATAAATATTAACTGTCCTGATTTTTGTTGTTGATATTAATGTTATTATTTTCTCTTTTAATTAATTTATTCAGGGTTAACAGAATTTGACATATATTTCTACTTACATCTTCTCTTTTCTCATATTATTGACTATATCCATAGGTATTATGCCTGTTTGAAAATAAAATTCAAATATCCCTTCATAGATTGGTTTGACAATCCTAGTATAATTATATAATTGTGTGGTTTGTCTATCTAACCACATTGCACATGCAAACAGGATGTGCCTTAAACTACCAGACAACTAGGAATGAGGCATGTACAACCACTGGCATCAACCATTCCATAAGTGCTATGGCCATCTGTAGTCAAGACATTTACACAATATTGGCAAAGTGAAAGCCATTATTATTATTTCTGGAAAGCAAACAGCAAAACAAATTCTCAAAGCAGATCTGCTTATTCTTCTCCAAACTACTCACATCCTTTGTAATATCACTGTACTGGCACATTGTGTTTCTGGTCAAATGTTGTCTTCATGTCACCACTGCCTCTGGCTACCACTATGCTACCCGGGACACCTGCATGGCTTCCGAGGCTTCTGCTCTGCCCCTGGGCCTCGCTGGGCCTTGCTTCACTAACGGAAAGACCCCTGCACAGGATCTTCTGAGCCTCTGCCACTGGGCCCTTCTTGACCTACGCTGCTGCCTCCTACCATGCTACCCAGGCCAGAGTGGTTCTCTGTCTTGCTGCCATGATACCAAGGCCTACCCTGCATGAGGGAATGTATTGTTCCCACCACGATGCCCGAAGGGGGAAGGAAGCAAATTACACCAGCCACACTCAGGTCTCTGTCCTGCATGTACAAGTGTTGCAGTACTTTAGTAGGAGGCACACCCCTGCACAAAGACACTCAGTTCTCTCTCTATGGACCAGCAAGCCCACCATCCCTGTCTTCACTGTTACAACTCTCTCTTCTTGATATAGGGAGTTCTCAGTGCAGGGACCCTGGGACCAAAGGATGCACTCCACTCGACACTCTTTTTGATAGTAGTGAGGGGCCCCAGAACCTCTGTGGATTTGGCCCTTCTGTAAGCCTAACAGAATAGAAACAGCGACCAATCTCCTAGTTGGACCACAAAGGGCACAATCCCATTAAGTGAATTTTCAATCCACTAGTTTTGTAGTAAATATACTAATACCTTGCAAAATTTTGGCCCAGACAATCATTTTGTGAAATTACAAGACCGGGGCTAGAAAAGCCATATAAAAGTGATTCATTGCACTGCAATAATTCAGCCCATTTTCTTAACCCTTAACCAGTTCATAAGCAGAGCTGTAACAAATCAATCAGTTAATGCTTATTACAGTTTGATCATATAGCACAGCATCATATAACCTCCCATGTTGGAGCTCCTGAGTGGTGTTAACAGTTATACTGTATAATCTCCTGGAGTGGAGTCCCTGGCTGGTACAGTTAACATGTTCAGATGCTAACTGAGAAGATGGAGGTTCAAGTCCACCCAAAGGCACCTTGGAAGAAAGGCCTGGTGATCTACTTCTGAAAAATCACCCATTAAAAACTCTATAGAGCACAGTTCCACTCTGACACACACAGGGTTGCCATGAGTCAGAGGTAACTCAATGGTAACTGAGTTTTACTGTTGCAAGATAAAGACATTAAAAAAAAAAGTTCTCTCATTACTATACATCAGTCCATAAGTCAACATATCCTGCTAAAGCAGAGAAGAAAGGAGATAAGGAAATTACACTTATTTGATAGATCTGGTGCTTTATATTTATTCCATACCTGAAACCAAAACCAAACCCATTGTCATCAAGTCTGTTTCAACTCATAGCGACCCAGTAGGACAGAGGAGAACTGCCCCATGGAGTTTCCAAGGAGCTTCTAGTGAATTTGAACTGTTGGCGTTTTGGTCAGCAGCTGAGCTCTTAATGACTGCACTACCAGGGCTCCTTATTCTATACAGTAACCCCTAAAAATAATCCTATGGAAGAGGCATTATGATGCCCCTTTTACAGATGATTAAACTCAGGCTCAGAGAGGTTATATAACAGGCCCAAAATATATAGCTAGAAAGTTTCAAGACTGGAAAAGTTCAATTCAGTCATGGCCTTTTGTTGGGTAAGACATGTCTAAAAGTACACTCTATTCACCACATCATTACCAGCTCTTTCTTGACACATTAGTTATTGTGAAAGTTTAGATTAACAGGATTGTGAACTAGGTGTATTTTCCAGGCATGAGTTAAGTGCTTTATGCATCGTAACTCATTTAGTACTAATAATATTATAAGGCAAGCATCATATTCAAAATAATTGCATCCTGACTTTAGCATGTTGATAAAACAGGCCATTTTCTTCAGAGATCAAATATCCTGAGATTTGAAAATAATCCTGTATGGAGGTGATAAATGAGGAGAGTATGTGGTCATCTGTATTCTTCCGAATGCTTTCCTAAGAGCATGTCTGCAGACTGAAGCTCAGGAATCCCTAAGGCTTTAGCCAGGTGCCTTGTATTTTATACCGGCAACAGAGGCAGTGGTGGGGATCCGAACGGTGATCTGGGAACCAGAGGCTTAGAGTATTCCACACCTCCTGCACGGTGGCTCCTCTGATGCAGGTTAGTGCTACGACTCCTAGACTGAGTGCTTACAACAGGGGATGGTGTGTGCTAATGCTTTCATTGTTGCCCACTTAATTTCTGTAATTTTAAAAACTATATCACAATCATACTATTTGGAAAGCACAGAAATTAAAGCATCTGCATTGCACTTGATAACATCATAACTATTCCTTTTATATTCTTCCATACACATTTTTTACAATTTGAAAAATATTGTTTATATGATTAGCATGATATCTAAGATTGTTCCAGCTGTTATATTGTGTTCCATGGGAAATTTATTAGTTCTATAATAGTTCAGGATGCACATTGTGGAAAACCTTGCAAAATAAGCCCTTTGTGTTTACAGGGTCTCCTCCCATCCCTTCTCTTTTAGTCATATTTTAGAATGATATCCACAAGGTATGGCAATGCTTCAAGGGACAAGACTAGCTCTCTGGCTCTCACTCCATATTGCCAAATTGGCTAATAAAGGATTTTCACTTTTACCCTGAGATTAATCTTCATTGCATTCCTACCGGTAATGCATATCATAAAGAAACATTGAGCGTATAACGTTTGAATGCATAGAAATGATAAAAATTTGGTTTAAACTATGTATTAATTTCCAGTGAGAAAGAACATCCTTTCATACTTATATTGCACTAATATATTTTTATCAAATTGTAATTATGAAAATAATATTACAAGTATTTCCCAGTGTAAGACAGGGTTCCATTCTGAAGACTCTGTCATAAGTCAGCTCTGATATAAGTACAAGATCTAATTTTTTTTAAAAAAATTCATTATTTTTGTCTCCTATTAACAATATCTTTATAAATCCAATCTTTATTTGTCTTTGGGATTGGTAAGAGAATGATAACATCAACAAATTACGTGCTACAACATTATATGTAGTACATATTACTAATAATAAGATGTACAAAGATAAAAAAAAGGATAGTCATAGGGCAGTTCATTGTAACTCAAACATGTCTTAAGTCGGGGACAATCTGTACTAAGCTTTTAGGAAAGTTGAGTCTTAGTTAACACTCTAACTCTAAGGTAAATGGATGCATATATCTGATTCTATTAAATTCTCTATTCATGAATTTCTCTTTGGGAAAAAGTTTGTGTAGAGATAAAATTTATGTTTGATAACATACTAAATATAAATAATTTAATTAAACATTCTACATGCACTGTCTTTTTTCATTTTTACAAAGTAAGACAGTTACCCACTTTAAATACACTAACCTGAGACCCACAGTTTATAAGAGAGCTGCCTAACTTCACAGAACTCACAGTTGCTCCAGTGAGCTCCAGCAGATTTTCCAGACTGAGATGCACTAGGAAGAAAAGGCTAGCGATCTACTTCTGAAAAGTCAGCCAAAGTGAACCCGATGGATGGCAATAGTCCAATCAACACCCGATTATGGGAATGGCGCAGGACTGGGCAGCATTTTGCCCGGGGTAGCCGTGTATTAGGTGACTTAATGGCATCTAACAACAACGATGTTTTTGAGGGTCCATTCTTTATTTATGTTGTTTGTTTTATTCAAAAAGTTTTGTCATTACTAAGATAATAATTGGAACAAAAAACTGGCTGGCAAGCCCAAAATAACTGTGGGGAGTTTACTTTCATGACCAGGATTTTGGACCCATGCTTCCTACTTTTGAGACCAGGGAAAAATTAATTAATCTAACCCTCCAGTCCTTCATCTGCAAATCTGAAACAGTAACAGTTTACCTCATTTAATTGTTGTGACATTGCATGAGGCAATGCACATCCAGGGTTAACATAGTACTTGGGACATTGTTTGCTACAGTTATAAAAATCCTTGTTATGTCTGAGTTACTCCATCTATAACATGCAGATGTGAAATAAGAGTCATTTTGGCTTGGAATTGTTTTGGACTGAACTGAAGAAATGAACATACTAGTGCCAGGCCAGAATATTGGAAAGATGGGTATGTAACATAGAGTGTACCTTTGAGAAAGGGGAAGCTTTGCGAATTCTGGGAACACCACATTGAGGTAGAGAGAAAAATGTGACAATGGACCTAAAAGTACTCTGAGCTCTCTGCAATTACCCACTTTGTACAACTAGAAAATAAATGGGAACACTTTTTTATCCTGTTTTAAATTGTACAGAAATATTATAGACAACTAGAAATTTATCTGACCTGCATATCCCTCTTCTACTTTGGTAGTGTGGAATTACACAGAATTGAACTCACTTGGGAACAACTGCCTTTTTGATGTGAAATACAGATAATATTTTTTCTTTTTACCTGCTATTTTAAAAAATTTTGATTGAATTTTGAGACATTATTGAATTTGTGACAAGTTTCTTGATATCTATTACAATTCTTAAACACATTGAATATTAAAGGCATGAGAACACATTGCAAAATTAATAATCAAATAACCTAATAGCCTTGGAATAATTAAATTTACCATGGTCATGAGTGTTTCCTCTATGTTTAAAATAAATTCATAGAAGGTAGACAGACAGAGGACAGACAGAAAAATCTAAAGGAACACAGAAAACATGTCACTTATGCTGAAAAATGAAGACTGATATGTAATGATATTTTTGTTCTTTGATGTGAAATAAGTAACATTACATTACATGTGAGTTATGGGAAAATACTAATTTTAAACTTTCAAAATATTTTGGTAGGAAACATCTATGGATGACCAATAACAATATAATAATGATAATAATCAATAACTTTATAGAGCTATCTTCTTGTGCATGCATTCTCCAGTGTACTTATATACATTTTATTTTGTAGTTATCAAATAATCCTATAGTAAAATTTTGCACATAATGAAACTGAGGTTTAAGCATATTGCTCAGATTTATCCAACTACTAAACAGTGGCATAGGTATTCAAACTCTAGAAACCTGGCCATTAAATATGTACTTTTACGTTTAGACAACCTTCAGATGAATGCAGCTACCAGTTTAAATGTTTATTATTAGATCAGTCATGTAACTTTTCTGAACTTCATAATTCATGCCGACTAAATGTGAAATATACATTTATTTCACATTATATGAACTGTTTGTCCAGCAAATAGAATGCCTGATATGATAACATTTTCAAATACTGTTAGTTTAAAATAATTGCATCTTAAATTTAAATCTACAGAAGACTTTCAAAATCATATTAATTGAATCTTGGCATCTGAGAAACATTGGAAAGCTGCCCTTAAGCTCAGGGCCTTAGCAGGTGGTTATCAAATGGCCGAAGCAGAGAATGAGCCCCGCTGGAAACAAATGAAACCAGTGCTCCAGTACAGCTGTCTACCTAAGTCTGCGAATTTTCCAGTCTAGAAACAAGGAGAGTGGCTCATAGCAAAGTAAGTGACCTTCCCCAAATATCACACATATTTGTGAACAAAATATGGACAGGTCTTTAGAGTTCTGACTCCTATTCTTCGTGTTATTTAAGCAACTCGTAACTCGTATGTCTATACCCGGTGTGCCCTGACCCAGGGCCGGCTTAAGTGAATGAACTTTGCATGTCATGACCTCCAGTTCAGCGGCAGCCAGAGACACAGACCTGTCCATCCACCCAATGCAGTAAGAAACGCTAACAAAGAAAATAGATTAGGAAAGGAAAATGTTTCCTTAAAAATAGAAAGTCATGTGAATTTAAAAAGTAATAGGAAAACACAACTTACCTGAAACTAATAGGAAAGTGAATACATTATTTAAAAAAAAAAAAATCTACAGACACAGACTACTTTACACCTATGTTTAATGGCCTTTAAGGGCACTGATTATCCCCATTTTGTTTAAAAAAAAAAAATCAGAGACTACACATTAAAAGATGAACTATAGCAATACATTTTGTGAGTTTAATATGTTTAATATTCATGCATGCAAAGACAGTACAATGTAATATTAAATCAACAATGATCATAGATTCAAACAACTTATATACCAAAAACAAGTTGTTTGATCCAAATAACATTGAAATTGTTTAAAATGGTAGCCTATTAATGAAATGCAGAACATTAATATTAAATTATTAATATCATATAAGTATCCCAAATATATGTAATATAAAATGCAAAACTTCAGTCCAAAATAACAAAAATGTCAAATATATAAAATCAACTGGAGAAGATATTCACAATGCATATAAATAACAAGTTATAAAGATATGTAAATTATATATACAATTATATATATAAATTACAAAATACAAGGGAAATTCTTTAAATTATTAAGAAAAAGCCAAACTAGAAACCATGAATAAGAGATATTCACAGTTTGCAGAAGAAATCCAAGAGGTTGATGAATAGATTAAAAGAGTTTCTGCCATGAAACTTAAGTGACATGCAATTTAAATTTATTTTCACACTTATATGATTGCTGTTAATTATCGCATCTAACAGTAAAATATGTGGAGGAATTATCACACAAATTGACAGTTGACTGGAGTGTAAAAGGTGGAGATGCAATTATCTTAAATCCAAAATATTCTAGTAAAACATTTACTTATATTAACAAAAGATTGGAAAGAAGCTAAGTATTCTTAAACATTATATGCATATACATGTATATTTATATACATAAATTGCATATATATGATGTAATAAAAATTGGCAGTAGTTAATATATTAAACTGAATATATATATATTTCACTCAAAATATATATATTTGAGGGAACAAAGCATAAAAGAATGATATGCTCACTATTATAGCATATTTATATCAATTTTGAAAAATGGAACATCTACATATTTTAATAATATGAAAGTCATTGTTGGTATATACTAAGAATCAAAAAATTTTAATATGTATTAAAGGTGTGAAGATCATAGACCATTCACAAAATTTGCAATGTTTTCCAAATAAGTTACAAAAAAACTAAAAAAGGATTTACTACACCACAGATTATGAATGAAGTCCAAACATAATACTGTTGGTAATCCTGAATTCACAGCTCTCTTTGACAATTTGAATTTGTGAGCAAAAGACACCACCTACCTAAGTATAATAGGTGAATCCATTTACATGTGCATCCATTTCTACCACCAAAAATACTTAGACGTAAAAGAAATGGAAGTTATAGATTCTAGTGAAAAGAGGAGCTATTCTGAAAGTGAATGAGTACCTGTATATTTTACCTGTGGGAGATGTTGGACCTCAGGTTCATTATATGAGACTATCATTTGGATAAGTCATAATTAATGGATTAGTTTTTGTCTTCTACTTTTAAAAGTATAAGATTACTGCTGTCCAAATTTATATGAAAATTGCATGCAATATGAATTATGTTCATTTCTGAAATTATTAACTTTTTTTTGAAAGGATAAAACCAAAACACCTGTGCTGTCAAGTCAATTCTGACCCTATAGGACAGAGTAGACCTGCCCCATTGAGTTTCCAAGGAGTGGGTGGTGAGTTTGAACTGCCAACCTTTTGGTTAGCTGCGGAAAGCTTAACCACTGTGCCACCAGGGCTCCCTTAGAATGGATATATAAATTAAAACCAGCAGCATTGTTTAAGAACATAATACATAAAAGTTTAAATGTTGAGGGGGTTCTAAACTTAACGAGATGTAGGCACCATGATCCGGAATGCAAGTCATGATAATATAAATGATGTGGTGATGGGTACAGTAGTATCTGTGGTGGCTGAAAGCCTAGTGTGTTTACAGCACAGGCTGCATGTAAGTGTGGAATAGAGAATTTTTGCTTTTGTTTTTTCCCCATCAAACTTAGTTTTATCGGTGGTAATTTTTTTTTGAAACTTTTGAAATTTTAATTTGTCTTGATATTGAAGAAAATCATGTGAGAATACATTAAGCAAATATCTAAAACACATGCAAAAGTAATAACCATAGGCATATCACCTCAATACCTACTAAAGTGCATAAATCTGAATTTCCTTCAATATAGAAATACCAAAAGGGTAAAGAACTCGGATTGCATAAGTAATATTTCTTAACACCATGAGTAAATTACGTGTGGCATACTGACAAATTATTAAAAAACAACAGAGGAGTAATTTGTACTACTGTATATGTATGTGGAAGGTAAAAAAGGGAAAAAGGGAGGGGAAAAAGGCAAGGCAAAAGGACAAAAAGGCAAAAAGCTAAGGGAAACAGAAAAAAGGTAAAGTGGCAAAAAGTCAAAAGACAAGGCAAAAGGGTAAAATGTAACAAAAAGGGAAAAATGCAAGACAAAAAGGAAAAAAAGGCAAGGCAATATGGTAAAAGGCAAAAAGAGTAGTCAAACCGGTACACAGGCAAAAAGGCAAATCATAAAGGCAAAAAGGCAATGAAAAAGGCAAGGTAAAATGGGGAAAAGTGAAGGCAAAAAGGCAAGACAAAAGGCAAAAAGATGTATGTGTTATCTAATTTTGTGTGAATAAAAAATAATGTATAGTAACAGCAGAGATGGATAGTAGTATGCTATGGCAAAAAATCTTGTTTGTAAGTAAAAGATTAAAGTGGTAATTAGCCCTCCAAGTCTGAGACTTCCCAAGTCATTTGATCAAGTTTTCATAAAGATATGTACAAGCTTCCTTTTAAACAAATCTCACTTCTGCATCATTCTTACATCTTTCAGGCACCAGTAGAGCCATGCTCAATGCAAACGGCACCACAGGAATAAACTTCATTCTTCTAGGGCTCTTTAACCACACACAGATCCACCTATTCCTGTTTGCCATGGTGCTTATGATCTTCATCACCTCACTGATGGGCAACATCCTTATGATCATTCTCATTCATGTGGACCCTCAACTGCACATATCCATGTACTTCCTGCTTAGCCAGCTTTCTTTCATGGACACGATGCTGGTCTCCACCATCGTTCCCAAAATGGCAGCCAACTACCTGATGGACACTAGATCTATCTCTCCCACTGGCTGTGGAGTCCAGATCTTCCTGCTTCTCACTCTGGGAGGGAGTGAATGCTTCCTCTTAACGGCCATGTCCTATGACCACTATGTGGCCATATGTCACCCACTGCGCTACCCCATTCTCATGAGTCAGAAGCTCTGTTTACTCATGACATCAGGTTCCTGGCTCCTGGGAGGGATCGATGGGCTGATGCAGGCTGGTGCCACTTTGAGCTTCCCTTACTGTCACTCACGGGAAATCAATCACTTTTTTTGTGAAGCACTATCACTGGTACGCCTTGCCTGTGCTGACACCACAATTTTTGAGTTTTTCATGTATGTCTGCTGCATTCTGATGCTCTTGATCCCTTTGTCTCTAATTTTGGCCTCATACAGCCTTATCCTGGCTGCAGCGCTCCGCATGCGGTCAGCTGGAGCCCGGAAAAAAAGCCTTTAAGACCTGCTCCTCTCACCTGGCGGTTGTGGGACTCTTCTATGGCACCATCATGTTCATCTACATGAGGCCCAAATCTAATGGTTCAGAGGACCACGATAAGGTGGTCTCAGCTTTTTATACCATCTTCACACCTGTCTTGAACCCCCTTATATTCAGTGTAATAAAGAAGTCAAGGGGGCCTTGAGGAGGTGGCTGGAAAAACATTTTATGTGATATCAATCCTGAGCATAATTTGCCAAAATGGCAGCAACCAAACTTGATACAGGTTACGTTTCTAAAATATTGTTTTATTATTTTGTTCATCCCATTTAAATTCTTCTATTGTGTTGTATCAAGTTATTTTGCTCTTGCTTTGCCAATCTGGCTGCGTTGTTCCTATATGATTATTTTTATATATGGTAAATTAATTAAAAATTATATTTGTCCTCCTGTCATAACTTGCAGTGGTGTTTTTGCTCTGAAATTAGGGCTCTGGCAATAAGTATGAGTGATTGAGTTTCTAAACAGCGTATGATATGTGTATAATTTGTATTTTTTGATAAATAATGGAAATCATTAATTTTGAAAACAAAACATATATCCTAAATCACATAATGTAGATAAAATAAATTCAAATGAAATAAGGACCCAATGTGACCATCAAACATAAAATACGTAAGAAAATATCAAGAAATATTTGCAAAATGTTGCTGTGGGAAGATTTGTTAAAGAAACTTCCAGACAGAATATAAAAATGCTAATTGGCTTTTCATGACCTTTGTTAAAATGTAAGAGTAGAGAGATGAGCTGAAGAAAAAAATATATTGTGTACAAAGGAGTCAGTACACAGTGGATTCAAAAATAAAACTTTCAGCAAAGAAGTCTCTAATTAAGAAAGGGCCTCAGGCCAAAGGTCCAACACAAGTTGTGACTCTAAAATCATTTATTAAGGCTTCAGGACGAGTTAAGACACAGTACCTTAAATAAACATCCAAACAGACAAAAGACCTTCTATAAATCTTGAGAGTCTTGTAGATTCTCTTTAATTAAAAATAAATAGGACTACTAAAATGTTTTAGGGCACTGTAGTGCAGCAGAGTCGTAGGAAGCTCAAGGTTGGTAGTTGTGGGTTTTGTCTAATGGAGTAAACTCCAGTAAGATTCATGGAAAACTCGCAATGTTTGTAAGCATGTTTTTCTGACAGAAATATCACTAGTTTGGTCTAAGGAGTAAGCTGACTGAGGTGACTACTCAGTTTTCTCATGGTAGAGCAAGGGTGACTCAGAAAGCAGAGGCAAAAATCATGTAGAATAATTCCCAGAGAATCACACTGAATCTTAATTAAGGAGCTGGCAACAACTTCTACCAGAATTGCAGAATTGCAAGTGACTGTATGCCGCCCCATTCCCTGTTTTAAGAAATGTCTTAAGAGTAATTGTGTTAGTGCAATTATATAATCCCCATGCTGTGACAAAGAGAGAAACCAAGACTTCTAGTGCACATCCCCAGCTGAGAGCCCGGCCAAATTCAAAGCCATTTTTTTCAGTCCTTGGTGGCACATCATGCAAGTGTATCTTTCAGCTCCCAGGTGAGCCACTTCCACTGATGATGCATGAAGTAGAGATGAGCTGTCCCTGATGAAACCTGCTGAAATTGCAAATTCATTTGCAAAATAAACAATTGTTGTTTTAAACTGCTGTGCTTTGTGGATACACACACACACACACACACACACACACACACTGGAATAGTGCTTAGGTGAATATATGTGTTACCTAAAACCCATAATAAAGATATCAACTACATTTGAATAAAAGGGGTTATAATTCTCTTTCCCTACTTCGTATAATCTGGAACCATTGTTCTGAAAATAATATTATTATCTGTTTAGAATTATTTTATATTACAGAGAAGTCTTACCACTTTGGCTCTGATTAAAGTTTTAAGATGTTCTAGAAGTGAAAAATCAAAAACAATGTGGTTGAGGAAAAACCACTTAGATTTTTCTGTGAGAAGGCCAGGCGTTGCCATCTGGGATCAGTCAACTAAGAACAAGTACCTTGGGTAAGTTAGCTTCTCTGATATACAGCTATTCTGTCTATAAAAACAGCATTCCTAAAATTAAAAATATATATATAATCAAGATTAAATTTAAGTTAGTAATGTGAAAATAACATGACAGAGACTTCAGTACCTGGAAACATGGCAGATGAGGTATCATAACCAACACACAGAGCTAGTTGAATAGATAGACAGACTTGGAAAGAGATTATAGGTATGTGGATCTAAGTTTTTCTTTCATGCATTAAAGAACTGCATATATATACCACAGACACACACATACACAAATAAAAACAGTAATTAGAAAAATAAGGCAGAAGAAGTAGCTTCTTTACCAGAATATTAGTCAAAGGAAATAAAAAAACAATGCTGTATCAACTTTCATGGCTCTGTGTTTCATGGACAACAGGAGATAAACTACAAGGCCCCTAAAGGTGAGGATTCAGAAGAACTCTGAATAAACCAGGGAATGTAAGGGACAGCACAATTCTGTCTGAGTTAGCTAGAAATTAACCTCCCAGCTCCTCAAGTAGGTCCAGGAAATCTGCAGAAAATTCTTTCTCAGTGAATGGCACCAAGTAGAGTGGCTGAGAACTCAGTCAAGAACTTGTAGGTCACGTAAAAAGCCCATAATTGTCTGCTGGAGAGAGAGGTCCCATGGAGCAGCATTGCAGCACTAGACACGGGAGTGAAGAAGTATTCTTGGACATCCAGCCCAATAGGCTTTCAGATGACTCCAGCCAGTATCTGCTTGCAACTTCAAAATAGACATTCCAGCAGAGAACCAACCCACTGAACCCAGACTCCTGGGGAGATAATAACTTATTGTTTTAAACCGCCAAGTTTCGTGGTGGTTTGTTAGACAGCAATAGCTGTGAAGATATGAGTTAAAATATATAATACCTTTTATTGTTTGAGTAGATGAAGTTGTAATAAAATTAGTTTTTGATTAATTAAGTGTATGGTACATTGTCCTAGATTATCACTAAACATAAAGAAGTGAAGTGCATATTGTCTTAAATGATACAAAGAAATTGTGAAATGCAAAAAATAATCAATCCAAAGAAGACAAGAATGAGATGAAGGGGGGACACGGAGAAGATAAGTAACTAAAAATCACTACATTGAATATTATAAAGTTTTTTTTTAATTTAAAATAAAAACACTAATTAGCTGAAAAACATAAGTTTTTCAGCAAATGTAAATTGACCAAATGTTCCAAGCAAATAATCTAGACTGGAGAAAACCTTTTAGTATTTTAAATTGGTGTTGTTAGGTTCCTTCATGTCGGTTCCTACTCAGAGCGACCCTATGTGCATCATGATGAAACACTGCCCCATTTAGCCCCAACCTATCATTTCTCTGTTTGAGCCCATTATTGGGGCCACTGTGTTAATCCATCATTTTTGCTGACCCTCTACTTCACCAAGCATGATGTCCTTCTCCAGGGACTGGTTCCTCCTTATAATATGTCCAAATTACATGGGACGAAATATTGCCATCCTCGCTTCTAAGGAGCATTCTTGCTGTACTTCTTCTAAGACAAATTTGATCATTCTTTTGACAGTCCATTTTATATTCAATATTTTCCACCAGCACCGTGATTCTAAGGCATCGATTCTTCTTTGGTCTTCCTTACTCATTGTCCATCTTTCACATGCATAAGAGGCAACTGAAAATACAATAGCTTGGGTCAGGTGCACCTTAGTCCTCAAAGCGACATTTTTGCTTTTTAACACTTTAAAGAGGGCTTTTGCAGCCAA
Source organism: Loxodonta africana (assembly GCF_030014295.1). NCBI lineage: Eukaryota > Metazoa > Chordata > Mammalia > Proboscidea > Elephantidae > Loxodonta > Loxodonta africana. The sequence goes on from NC_087362.1 coordinate 79,271,545, forward strand.
TTTGCCAAATGCAATACATCCTTTGATTTTTTGACTGCTGCTTCCATTGGAGTTAATTGTAGATCAAAGTAAAATTAAATCCTTGACAACGTCAGTATTTTCTCCGTTTATCACGATGTTGGTTACCGGTCCAGTTGTGAGGATTTTTGTTCTCTTTATTTTGAGGTGTAATTCATACTGAAGGCTGTAGTCTTTAGTGCTTCAAGTCCTGTACACTTTCAACAGGCAAGGCTGTGTGTTCTGCATATTGCAGGTTGTTAACGAGTTTTTCTCTAATGCTGATGCTGCCTTCTTCATATGGTCCGTCTCAGATCATTTGCTTGGCATACAGATTGAATAAGTATGGTGAAAGGATACAATCCTGACACACATCTTTTCTGATTTCAAACTAAGCAGTGTCCCATTGTTGTGTTCCAATTACTGCCTCTTGGTATATGTAGAGAATCCGCATGAGCAAAATTAAGTGTCCTGGAATTCCCACTCTTTGCAATGTTATCCAAAATTTGTTATGATCTACTCAGTCAAACGCCTTTGAATAGTCAATAATTAACAAAGATAAAAATCTTTCTGTTCCACAGTCAGCCCCTGGCCTTGTCTGACTGATGATATTGAGCTTTTCCTTCGTCTTTTTCTGTAGATGTAGTCGTTTTGATTACTGTGTATTCCATCTGGCGAGGTTCATGTGCATAGTCGCCGTTTATGTTGGTGAAAGAAAGTATTTGCAATGAAGAAGTCATTGGTCTCACAAAACTTTATCATTCAATCTCCGGCATTGTTTCTATCACCAAGGCCATATTTTCCAACTACCAATTGTTCTTCTTTGTTTCCAACTTTCACATTCCAATCACCAGTAATTATCAATGCATCCTGATTGCACATTCAGTTAATTTCAGACTACAGAAGCTGAAAAAAATCTTCAATTTCTTCAACTTTGTTCTTAGTGGTTACTGCCTAAATTTGAATGATAGTCGTATTAACTGGTCTTCTTTATAGGCCTATGGATATTATTCTATCACTGTCAGCACTGTACTTCAGGATAGACCTTGAATTGTTCTTTTTGACGATAAATGTAACACCATTCCTCTTCAAGTTGTCATTTCTGGCATAGTAGGCTATGTGTTGTCCAATTCAAAACGGCCAATACAAGTCCATTTCAGCTCACTAATGCCTAGGATATCGATGCTTATGTGTTCCGTTTCATTTTTGAAGATTTCCAATTTTCCTAGATTCATACTTCATATATTTCAGGTTCCAAGCATTAGTGGTATTTTCAATTGCCTCATATGCATGTGAAAGATGGACAATGAATAAGGAAAACTGAAGAAGAATTGATGCCTTTGAGTTGTGGTGTTAGCAAAGAATATTTAGTATACCAAAAGAACAAACAAATCTGTCTTGGAAGTAGTACAGCCAGAATGCTCCTTAGAAGCCAGGATGGTGATACTGCATCTTACATACTTTGGCCGTGTTGTCAGAAGAGATCAGTCCCTGGAGAAGGACATCATGCCTGGTAAAGTACAGGGTCAGCTTAAAAGAGGAAGACCCTCAATGAGATGGATTGACACAGTGTCTGCAACAACGGGCTCAAGCATAACAATGATTGTAAGTATGGCACGGGACCGGACAGTATTTCTTTCTGTGGTACATAGGATGGCTATGAGTCGGAAGCGACTCCACTGCACCTAATAACAACAACAATAAACATCTTTCTGCTATTCTCAGCTTTTAGCCAAGATCCACCGGACATCAGCAATTATATCCCTCCTTCCAAGTCATTTTCTTTTAAATCAGGATTTTTTTATTTTGATATTTATTTAACCACAACTTCTTTAAAAAAAAAGAAAAGAAAGGGAACATATATCTTTGTACCCAAAGCCTAGTACACAGAGCACATATTTCTTGTAGAGCAGAGTCATTATACATGGTTGTCTGCCCAATGGATCAGAATCAAGTCATACAGAAATACAGCTGTATATGGCTTTAGTATGTCATATCTTCTTTGACAAGACAAGTGATGGAACTTACCATTGTGTCAGTTGGGTAGTGCTCACATAGTTCATCTGAAGAGTTAGTGTTTCTTACTCTTTGGTCTGCCATCCTAATGATCCGGATCTTTCTTCATTATAATATCCTGATTCAATTATCCTTTGAAATCCGTCCATTGGCTATATACTTACATATTCAAATTTATCTCTCTGGGTTTATAGTCTCAGTCTTCCTCAATACATATAATCAACTAATATACAAAAACAGAACCACCGTGGCCAGAAGTAGAACTGAAGTTAATGTAACAGTGGTTAAGAGTTTCAACCTAGGTTTACATTCCTACCCATTACTATCCACAGGACTCTGGATGTGATAATAGCACCTACTTCATGGGGTTAATACAGGCATGGAATGAACAATGTATGAAAAGTACTTGGTACTGTTCCTGACAGTGCACAATAAACGTTGTAATTATAATTAACAATGCACAGACAGGTCTTTGTTATTATGTGATAGCAATGACGGAAATAATAGTAATTCCCAAATGCTATCAGGTGGATATTTTGATTTTTCTCTCTTTTTTTAATTGTGCTTTAGATGAAGATTTACAGAGCAAATTAATATCTCATTAAGTAATAAATGCACATATTGTTTTGTGACATTGGTTGCCAACCCTACACCATGTCAACATTCTACCCTTGTCAACCTTGGGTTCCCCATTATCAGCTTTCCTGTTCCCTCCAGCCTTCTCATCTTTGCCCCTGGGTTGGTGTGCCCATTTAGTCTTGATTTGTTTTACGGGTCTGTCTAAACTTTGGCTGAAGGGTGAACCTCGGGAGTGACTTCAGTACTGATTTAAAAGGACACTTAGGGGCCATACTCTCGAGGTTTCTCCAGTCTCTGTCAGACCAGTAAGTATGGTCTTTTTTGGAAGTTATAGTTCTGTTCTGCATTTTTCTCCAGTTCTGTCCTGAACCCTCTATTGTGATCCTTGTCAGAACAGTCGGTGGTGGTAGCTGGGCACCATCTAGTTGTGCTGGACTCAGTCTGGTGGAGGCTGTGGTAGTTGCGGCCCATTAGTTTCCACATCCTTTTCTGAATCAGTTTGAATTTCTGGCAGTTTCCTGCTGATGTATTGCTGCAGCCATTTTTTAATTATCTTCAGCAAAATTTTACTTGAGTGAAATTTTAAGGAGGCATATTTAAATATAAAGACAAAGAATATATGAAATTTAAAAGGTCAAAAAGATAGATAAGAAATATTAATTAAAAGGAGAGGTGGTTTAGCTATAAAATATTAAACAAAGCAGATTTTAAGAAAAAAAAATCTCTAGATATGAAGATGCTCCCACAGACCGTATAAGACAGGCTCTATTTTTTGGACTATTACCTTGGAGTCCTGGTGGTGCAGTGGTTAAAAGCTGACACTTATCAAAAGGTTGGCAGTTCAAATCCACCAGCTGCTCCTTGAAAACCCTACAAGGCAGTTCTACTTTGCCCTATAGGGTTGCTATGAGTTGTAATTGACTCAACATGATTGGTTTTTATTTTTTCATACTAGCCAGCATGTTTTGTAATGCTCCTTGGTTTTCAGATACTTTCACTGACTTTATTTGACTCTATACCAAGGAGAACTACATTTCCCAAGATCCTTTGCCAGCATGTTTCTTGTAGGAAATCACAATGTAAGACTGTCAGAAGATTAGAAAGGCTATAGGACAGAAGTCAGCAAATTTTTCCTTCTTTCTTTCCCCACTTCAGCTATAGTTCCTGGAAGTAACCGTGGCTCGCCATGATTTCACTTTCAATAAGATAGCCACTCTCTTCATGGTTTCAAATATTGTCTGCTGGTCCTCACCTTGGTTCTGGGTTCTGCATGAGGGCCCCACCCATGGGGTCCTGGAAGCCATCTTGTCCTGCTATTTGACAGTTTTCTGGGTGTTGGAAGCAACATACTGATGGGAGTCTCTAGGTTGATTCAGCTTCCCTTGTTTGGTTCCTTGATTCCTTCATCTCCTATTGAAGTACTTATCTGAATTCTGTTCTCTCTTTTGAAATAGCTAGGGATCTCTCTCCTGATAACTGATTTTTAGATGAGGAAATTAGGCTTAGAAAACTTAAATAAGTTTTTGAAAGAGACAACCTACTGGAGACGTTTTCTTCTCATGATGATGGAAGAAACAATAGAGAAATATGAAAATATAATATCACTGAAACTCTAGGCTTGGAAGTGGTATACAGACACTTTCAGCCACATGCTATTGAGCAAACTTTATCACATAACTAGGTTAATGCATGATGGAGTGAAGAAGTGTGCTTTTCACGTGATCAGCAGAAGGCAGTAAATATTTGTCAAATGCTAGTCTCTTTATCACAGACTCCAATCACCATGGGCAGAAAGTTAGTTGAAAAAACTCTTTAGCAACCATAAGAGTATATTCCACAATTATCATGGCAGATAGGAAACCCTGGTGGCGTAGTGGTTAAGTGCTACGGCTGCTAACCAAAAGCTTGGCAGTTCAAGTCTACCAGGCACTCCTTGGAAACTTTATGGGGCAGTTCTACTCTGTCCTATAGGGTGACTATGAGTCAGAATCGACTCAGTGGCAGCGGGTTTTTTGTTGGGTTTTTCGTCACGGCAGATAAGGTAATATGAATCTTTTAAAAAGCATATCTCAGAGAGAAGACCCAGGGGCAATGCTTTAAAAAAATGAATGAGAAAACTACTCCAAGGAGGCAGAAAAGTGGCCTTATCAGTGACTATTCCTCATCCGAAATATAGTAGGCCTTTAAATGTCTGCCTAATGGAATTTCAGAATTTCTGGGGGCCCATGATTCCTGTGGATATCTCATTCTTTCTTTCCTAATACACGTGTTTATTTCTGTTATCCTGTCCCTGTCCAACCAAGACATGCTGGATATTTGGATAATTGGGAAATTTAGATAATTCACAGGTCATCAGATAAAAGATGGACCTTATTGGTGACTGCTTATCACCAAGAGATCCTGGGCTTTGACCTTACTCCATGACTGAATGGGACATTTGGTTGTCTCCTTTGGAGAGGAGTTGGGACCCAGAAGGGTGAACTACTTGATTAGGAATGTGGGTTAGTCGTCTGATCTTCATCCTTCCTGGCTCAAGTTCAGATTGCACTTCCCTTTTCTTTGAAGCTAGGTGTGGACTGTGAAACATTAGTGCAAGTGACAAGTGTAACCCATGGCAAGAATTAAGAGCCAGTGAGTGAAATTCCATGTTCTTTACGTCTCGGAAACTCTATGGGGCAGTTCTACTCTGTCCTATAGGGTCGCTATGAGTCAGAATCGACTCGACGGCACTGGGTTTTGGGTTTTACATCTTCCCTAAACTGCTGTTGCTTCACAATGAGGGAAGCACCATCAGCCTGTGTCCCTGAGGGAGGACAAATCCCAAGATAACATGCAGCGTGATCCAGAAATCCACTACTGTGAATTTATGATAGAGATTTTTTTAATCACTGGTGTTATACTACAGCATAAACTAGAATATTATAACTAATTGCCCACATTCTAGACAAAAATTCATGTTTGTGATTCCACTCATCTAAAATTAACAAAATCTTGTTATTCCAATTAGAAATTTGGGAATGTAGCTAAGTACACAGATGGTAAAATTTCAATGTTGAAGGGGAATTAGATTTGTGTAAGTGGTAAAGACCAATGTTAAAACAATTTGGTAGTTTTTAAAATTTTTTCTAACGAAATAAGACATAGACTCTGAAGTATCTCAATCTTCAAAAATACTGATATAGGATAGATGGAAATTACATAGGAGAATACAAAATAAATTCTTTTGTTCTTCTCATATTTTATAGAATTAATTAGGAGTCCCAAAGACAAGGAAATAATCTCAGAAATTATACTTTCATTAAGATTTCTGCCAGTCTATTTTATTTTCATATCAAAAATATTTGAAAGGTAAAAAGTAAATATATCCTTCCAGCTTTCAAAAATAGTCACTGAGTGTATCACAATAAACTGTTCTCTTAATTTGTTTTATTTCTGTCAGTATGCAATAAAATTGCCAAGGAAAACAATAAGGCATCAGCTGATATACTGGATTATGCAATGCTGAGTATATTCCTCAGCCTCCCTCAGAGGATGCACATGACCCCTTTCCTCACGAAAGGTGCTCTCACTTGTAAATTACTTTCACAGAAAAACAAACAAATATTTCTAATGCTAAGAAAACATGGCTATAGGCATCAGATGATAGTGGGTAGAGCAACAAAAATCAGAAAAAAAGTGCATTTACATTTTTTTAGATGAAATAAATTTCTAAATGTTCACTATCACTACTCATTTTTCTTTTGGTATCTGGAGACCATAAACATCACTATTTGTGGCACCATGACCTGCACAGTGACTAATAAATGATAAGTGTTTGATAACCTAATTGTTGACCTAAATAATATGTAAATTGGTGGCTATATTTTCTCTGACTGTGTAGCAAAAAGTAAGTTCCCTAAAATCCGTTGCCATCGAGTGGGTTCTGACTCCTACCAACCCTACACGACAGAGTAGAGCTGCTCCATAGGGTTTCCAAGGAGCACCTGGTGGATTTGAACTGCTAACCTTTTGGTTTGCAGCTCAGCTCTTAACCACTATGCTACCAGGGTTTCCAAAGTGAATCCAGGGTCTTATATCAAAACTTGCTACTACCTTCTGTAAATTGTATTTACAGGCTCGGAGTGGATAAGAAAAGAAATCATGAACAAGAAATTGAAACATGGACTCATTGAGAAAAAATGTATATATATATATATAGTCCAATCAAATTAATTATTTGCAAGGGAAAAAGAATTAATATTTTGTTATAAAAGCTATGATTGGCAATAAATTTACTTTAAGAAAAATAATAGCAAGATATAAAATTGTTCTAAACTGAAATTTTTAAGCTTATTTTAAAAATCATAAACAGAGTGAGGGTAATAGGGAAGTTATGGTATATGAAAGTTTTTCAGAAGTAAATATATAGCAAATGTGTATGGATAACAATTCCTTTTTTTAATATTAAGTATTCTTTTTATTGTGCTTTAAGTGAAAGTTTACAATTCAAGTAAGTTTCTCATACAAAAACTTACACAGACATGGTTAATGTGATCCTAGTTGCTCTCCCTGCAATGTGACAGCACTTTCCTTTCTCCCCTGTGTATTTCCTGTGTCCATTCATCCAGTTCCTGTCCCCCTCTGCCTTCTCATCTCGCCTCCAGACAGGCTCTACCCACACAGTCACAATGTGTCTACTTGAGCTAAGAAGCACAATCCTCACCAGTTCCATTTTATGTCTTATAGTTCAGCCTAATCTTTGTCTGCAGAAGTGGCTTCGGAATGGTTTTAGTTTTGGGCTGACAGAGAGTCCAAGGGCCATGACCTCTGGAGCCCTTCCAGTGTTCAGTCAGACCGTTTAGCCCGGTCTTTTTACTAGAATTTGAGGTCTGCATTCCACTTTTCTCCTGCTCCATCAGAGATTCTCTGTCGTGTTCCCTTTCAGTGCAGTCATTGGTGGTAACCGGGCACCATCTAGTTCTTCAGTCTCAGGCTGTTAGAGTCTCTGGTTTAAGTGGCACTTTCTGTCTCTTGGGCTCATGTTTCCTTGAGTCCTTGGTGTTCTTCATTCTCCTTTGCTCCAGGCGGATTGAGATCAATTGATGCATCTTACATGGCCGCTTGCTAACTTTTAAGACCCCAGACACCACTCATCAAAGTGGGATGTGGAATACTTTCTTAATACAATTTGTTATGTCAGTTGACCTAGATGTCCCCTGAACCATGGTCCCCAGACCCCCACCCTTGCTACTCTGTCCCTCGAAGTGTTTCGTTGTATTCAGGAAACTGCTTAGCTTTTGGATTAATCCAGTTGTGCTGACTTCCCCTGTATTGTGTGTTGTCCTTCCCTTCACCTAAAATAATTCTTGTCTACTCTGTAATTAGCGAATATCCCTCTTCCTCCTTCCCCATTCTCGTAAGCATCAAAGAACGTTTTCTTCTGTGTTTAAACCTTTTCCTGAGTTCTTATAATAGTGGTCTCATGGAATATTTGTCCTGCGACTGACTAATTTCAATCAACATAATGCCTTCCAGATTCCTACATGTTATGAGATGTTTCATGGATTCACTGTTTTTCTCTATTGTTGCATCATATTCCATTGTGTGAACATACCATAATTTGTATTGATGGGCACCTTGATTGTTTCCATCCCTTTGCTATTGTAACAGTGCTGCAGTGAACATGGGTGTGCATATATCTATTCTTGTAGGGCTCTTATTTCTCTACACTATATTCCAAGGAGTGGGATTGCTGGATCGTATGGTACTCCTATCTTTTTAAGGAAACGCCAAATCGATTTCCTAAGTGGTTGTACCATTTTACATTCCCACCAGCAGTGTATAAGTGTTCCAGTCTCTCCACAACCTCTCCAACATTTGTTATTTTGTGTTATTTAGATTAGAGCCAGCTTCGTTGTGGTAAGATGGTATCTCATTGTAGTTTTGATTTGCATTTCTCTAAAGGCTATTGATCATGAGCGTTTCCTAACGTAGCTGTTAGCCGCCTGAACGTCTTATTTGGTGAAGTTTCTGTTCATACCCTTTGCCCATTTTTTAATTGGTTTATTTGTCTTTTTGTTGTTGAAGTTTGGCAGTATCTTGTAGATTTTAAAGATTTAGTCACTGATCAGATTTGTTGTAGCCAAAATTTTTTTCCCAGTCTAGGTAGTCTTTTTACTCTTTTGGTGCGGCCTTTGGATGAGTGTTCCATTTTTAGAAGCTCCCAGTTATCGACTTTACCTTCCAGTGTTTGTGCATTGTTGGCAATGTTTTGTATACTGTTTATGCTATGTTTGAGGGCTACTAGAGTTCTTTCTATTTTTTCTTCCATGATCTTTATCATTTTAGATTTTATATTTAGGTCTTTGATCCATTTTGAGTTAGTTTTTCTGCATGGTGTGAGAGGTATGGGTCTTGTTTCATTTTTTTTCAAATGGATATCCAGTTATTCCAGCACCATTTGTTAAAGAGACTGTCTTTTCTCCATTTAATGGACTTTGGGCCTTTGTTAAATACAAGCTGCTCATACATGGATGAATTTATGTCTGAATTCTCAATTCTGTTCCATTGGTCTATGTACCTGCTGTTGTGCCAGTACCAGGCTGTTTTGACTACCCTGGTGTTATGATATGTACTAAAATCAGGTACTGTGAGGCCTCCCACTTTGTTCTAATTTTTCAGTACTGTTTTACTTATTTAGGGCCTATTCCCTTTCCATATGAACTTGGTGATTTGTTTCTCCATCTCATTAAAAAATGCCATTGGAGTTTGGATCAGGCTTGCATTTATCTATAGATTGCTTGGAGTAGAATAAACATTTTCACAATCTTGAGTCTTCCCACTGAAGAACGAGGTATGTTTTTTCACTTATGTAGGTCTCTTTTGGTTTCTTGCAGTAGTGTCTCATAGTTTTCTTTGTATAGGTCTTTTATGTCTCTGGTTAGATTTGTTCCTAAGTATTTAATCTTCTTGGGGCTATTGTAAATGGTATTGATTTCATGATTTCCTCTTCGACTTTCTCTTTGCTCATATAGAAGAATCCAACTGGTTTTTGCATGTTTATCTTGTATCCTGATACTTTGCTGAAATCTTCTATTAGTTCCAATAGTTTTCTTGTGGATTCTTTAGGGTTTTCTGTGTATAAAATCATATCATCTGCAAATAGAGATAGTTTATTTCTTCCTTACCAATTTGGATTTTTTTTTTTTCCTAGACTAATTGCTCTGGCTAGGACCTCCAGAACAATGTTGAATAAAAGTGATGATAAAGGGCATCCATGTCTGGTTCCCGTTCTCAAGGGGAATGATTTCAGACTCGCTCCATTTAGGGGGATGTTGGCTGTTGGCTTTACATAAATGCCCTTTATTATGTGGAGGAATTTTCCTTCTATTCCTATTTTGCTGAGAGTCTTTATCATGAATGGGTGTTGGACTTTGTCAAATGCCTTTTCTGCATCAATCCATAAGATCATGTGGTTCTTGTCTTTTATTTATATGATGGATTACATTGACTGTTTTTTCAATGTTAAACCATCCCAGCATACCTAGTATGAATCCTACTTGGTCATGGTGAATTACTTTTTCAATATGTTTTTGGCTAGAATTTTGCTGAGGGTTTTTGTGTCTAAGTTCATGAGGAATATTGGTCTGTAATTTTCTTTTTTTGTGGTGTCTTCGCCTGGTTTTCTTATGATGGTTATGCTGGCTTCATAGAATGAGATTGGGCGTATTTCATCCTTTTGTATGTTCTGAAATACCTTTAGTAGTAGTGGTGTTAACACTTCTCTGAAAGTTTGGTAGAATCCTCCAGCGAAGTCATCAGGGCCAGGGCTTTTATTTATTGGGAATTTTTAATTATCTTTTCAGTTTCTTCTTTTGTTATAGGTTTATTTAGTTGTTCTACATCTGTTTGTGTTAGATTAGGTAGGTAGCGCATTTCTAGAAATTTATCCAATTCTTCTAGGTTTTCAAATTTGTTGGAGTACAATTTTTCATAATACTCTGTTAGGATTCTTTTAATTTCAGTTGGGTCTGTTGTAATATTGTCGATCTCATTTCTTATTTGAGTTATTTGCTTTCTCTCCTATTTTTCTTTTGTCCATTTGGCCAATGGTTTATCGATTTTGTTGATCTTTTCATAGAACCAGCTATTGGTCTTGTTAACTCTTTCAATTGTTTTTCTTTTCTCTATTTCATTTAATTCTGAGCTAATTTTTATTGTTTTGTTTCTACTGGTACCCTAGGCCTTCTTTTGCTGCTTTCTTTCTATTTCTTTGAGTTGTATGGATAATTCTTTGATTTTGGCCTTTTCTTCTTTTGGATGTGTGCATTTATTGCTATAAATTGACCTCTAGCACTGCTTTTGCTGTGTCCCACAGGTCCTGGTAGGAAGTGTTTGCATTCTCATTTGATTCTACAAATTTCTTTATTCCATCCTTAATTTCTTCTATAACCCAGTAGTATTTCAGCAAGGTGTTGTTCAGTTTCTGTGTATTTGATTTTTTTTTTCACTTGCTTTATGTTATTGGTTTCTACTTTTATGGCTTTATGGTCAGAAAAGATGCTTTGAGATATTTTGATGTTTTGGATTCTGTTAAGACTTGCTTATGACCTAATATGTGGTCTATTCTGGAGAACGCTCCATAGGCATTGGAAAAGAAAATATGCTTGTCTGCCGTTTGGTGGAGTGTTCTGTATGTGCCTATGAGATCAGGTTGGTTGATTGTGGCATTTAAATTTTCACTGTCTTTATTTAGCTTCTTTCTGGATGTTCTGTCCTTCACCAAAAGTGGTGTGTTGGAGCCTCCTACTATTATTGTAGAGCTGCCCATCTCTGTTTTCAGTGCTTTTAGAGTTCATTTTATGTATTTTGGATCCCTGTCATTCGGTGCACAAAAGGGTCCTTCCTTATCCTTTGTGGTAGATTTTACTTTAAAGTCTATTTTGTTAGAAATTAATATTGCCACTCTTCTTTTTTGGTTGTTGTTTGTTTGGTATCTCTTTTCCATCCTTTGAGTTTTAGTTTGTTTGTATCTTTATGTCTAAGGTGTGTCTCTTGTAGGCAACATATAGGCAGATCATGTTTTTTAAATCCATTCTGCCACTTTCTGTCTCTTTATTGGTGCATTTAGTACTTTTACATTCAGCGTAATTATGTCTAGGTATGAGTTTAGTGCTGTCATTTTGATGCCTTTTTTTTTGGTTATTGACAGTTTCTTTTTTCCACTGAATTTTCTGTGCTGAGTAATTTTTCTTTATGTATTGTCTTTTCCTCTTTTCCATTGTCGTTGCTTTTGTTTTTGCTGTCTTCATGTTTTTCTTTTTTTGTTATTATTTTGATGTGCAGGATTGTTATTTTCCTTTGTGATTACCTTGATATTTACCCCTATTTTCATACTGCATATGAAAGATCTATGACTACATCTCTTAGTCCTTCTTTTTTGAGTTAATGTTGTCATCTTTTACTTCATGATGTCTGTTTCGCTGTTCTGAGCATTTTAGCTTTGATTTAGTTTTGTGATTTCTCTGTCTTGGATGATATCTGGTTTCCCTGTCCTCTGTTCTTGTCTTGGATTGTTATCTGATGTTATTGAGTTTCTAACTGGAGGATTTCTTCTAGAATTTCTTGTAATTTTTGTTTGGTTTTGGCAATGTCCCTCAACTTCTGTTTATCTGGAAATGCCATAATTCACCTTCATATCTGAGACAGTTTTGCTGGATATATAATTCTTGGCTGGCAATTATTTTCCTTTTAAGTCTTCATATATGTCCTCCCATTGCCTTCTTGCCTGCATGGTTTCTGCTGAGTAGTCCGAGATTAGTCTTACTGACTGTCCTTTGCAGGTGACTTTTTGTTTATCCCCAGCTGCTCCTAAAATTCTCTTTATCTTTGGTTTTGGCAAGATTGACTATAATATGTCTTGATATCTTTCTTTTGAGATCTACCTTCTGTGGGGTTAGATGAGCATCTTGGATGGATATCTCGTCTTTCATGATATCAGGGAGGTTTTCTGCCAACAAATTTTCAACAATTTTCTCTGTATTTTCTGTTTTTCCTCCCTGTTCTGGTACTCTGATTAAAAAAAAAAAAAAATTTCTCTTGATTAGAGTCCCACATGATTCTTAGGGTTTCTTCATTTCTTAAAATTCTTATATCTGACTTTTCTTTGAATATATTGGTGCCAAGTATTTTGTTTTCAGTCTCACTAATTCTGACTTCACTTTCCTGAATTCTGCTCCTTTGACTTTCTACTGAGTTGTCTAATTCTGAAATTTTATTGTTGATCTTCTGAGTTTCTGACTGCTGTCTCTCTAAGGATACTTGAAGCCTATTAAAGTTTTCCTTATTCTCTTGAATAACCTTCTTAATTACCTCAACTGCTTTATCTGTGTGTTCCTTGGCTTGTTCTGCATTTTGCCTGATCTCTTTTTTATTTTTTTTCTTTCCTAATATCTTGAAGAGTTCTGTATATTAATATTTTGTATTCTATCTCTCATAATTCTAGGAATATATCTTCGTCTGGAAGATTCCTCAATTCTTTGCTTTGGAAGCTTGCTGACATGATCATTGTCTGCTTCTTTATGTGATTTGATATTGACTGTTGTCTCTGTATGTTTGCATACTGTGTCCTAGCTTCTTGCTTTGTTTTGTTTTGAAATACTAAATAAAAAAAAAAATAGCTGCTCAAATTAGTTGGCTTGATTAATGGAGCCTCTGAAGCTCTAATGTCCTGTCACCAGATGGCTAGACCTGTTATCAGATATACGAGCCTAAAAGTCCATTCAGTTTTCTTGTAAGGATTCGGCTCAGATTTCCAGGTAGTTGGTCACCAAGTGTGTGGTGTAGGCTCTCACCTACTGTCTTTGAGGAGCAGTGGTGATTGGTGTATGCATAGGTCTCTTGTTGCATCAGGTGGTCACACTCTGAGCAAGGTAGGGGGCTGACAACCTTTCCCTGAGTGTGTGTGAGGAAGACACGTCCCTGCTCTCTAGAGTGCACAAGCGGGTGGGCTCTGCAGCCATACCATTGAGACCCGATACTTTTAACTATAAGGACTGGGAGACACCCCTTATCCTTGTACCCCTGACATGGGTGGCTAGGTGGTATAGGTGGAGCCACCAGTCCTCAGGCCCCTGATGTGGGTAGGTGAGGACCCTGCTTAATAGAGCAGTGTCAAGCATCAAGAACCCACCTTGCCACTGCACAGCTGAAACCGTTAAAGTCAGACCTTAGGCCACATGCCCTTGCACTGTAACAAGAAGCCAGCTCCTGAAATGGGCCACACAGTTCTATGCAGGGGTGAAAGCCACTCAAAGTCTATGGTCCACTTGTGCCTGGACAGGAGCTGCTTCTGCCCTGAGTTTCCAGCTTAGGGGAGCCATCAGATTATTTTTTCCCTGTTTGTTAATTTGTTCCTTCTCCAATGGCTCTGGTTGCGTGCCAGGACCTATCTCAGGCCCAGGGAAATCGAATGTCACTGAAGCCAGCTCGGGGACCTGGGACAGAGGGGTGAGGGATCAGATAAATGGGGGAGAGTTCTTTTGAAAGGGGAGGTATTTGATCTGTGCAGTGAATTAAATGCTAGCACTTATGCAGAGAGCACTGTTCTTCTCTGATTCTGGAGGCGTGAGTAGACTCTGTGCCACTGGCTCTCTGTGGCTGGGGAAACCGTGTACAGAAAGCTACTGCCAGCCCCTCTGCAGTCACACCAGCAGATCAGGGATGAGGGGCGCTGGTTCCCACTGAGTTAGGTCTGGCAACTTCTTGCTGCTTCTGAACCATATCTCCCTCCCTCTGTTGCTAAGTCCAATTTCTTAACTTTGCCTTTGATGTTCAGGGCTCCTAGCTTGTCATATATATAATCAGTTTACTTGTTTTTTCAGGTGTTCGTTGTAAGAGGGACTATTGGAAGCATCTGACTACTCTCTTATCTTGGCCCTGCCTGCATCTGATGCATTCTTGTCTAGCTATATTTGATAGATATTTTTCTAGGTTAGAATATAAGTTTTCCTCATGCTTTCAAAGTAGACGTTATGTTCTCATGCCTGACTGATGGAAATTCACAGTCATGGGAATTTTTTCCTTTTTTTTTTTTTTTTGATTCAAAATATCCTCTTATAAAATGTAATGAAGAAAAGTATGTAAAATTGTTTATTTGCATTTTATGAATTCCTAACTTGGATTATTTCTAGCATAAATATAAATATTGAAAACAACTGCAAATATACCATCACAAAGTTTCACAATCCATATTTGCAACGATGGTTGAGGGCACCTGCTTTCCCTTGGACCATTACTATTACTATTTTTAAATCTTCCAATATCTGCTAAACCATTTGGAAAAATGATGAATTCCAACTGCCATTTTAATTTAAATTTATTTTTTAGTGAAATTAGATAACTTTCCATGAATATATTAGTGCCTTCTTATCTTCTACTGGACTCTCCTGACATATATTTTGCTCATTTTTATACTTTTATGTTGATTTGAGGAGTGCTATAGGAAACCCTGGTGGCATAGTGGTTAAGAGCTATGACTCCCAGTCAAAAGGTCGGCAGTTTGAATCCACCAGGTGCTCCTTGGAAACCCTATGGGGCAGTTCTACTCTGTTAAAATTGACTCAATGACAATAGGTTTTGGTTTATATGTATCATAAAGACAGGAAAGAAAGAAGAAACCAAAATGGATGTCAAAAGAGACTTCGAAACTTGCTCTAAAATATCCAGTAGCTAAAGGGAATAGAAGAAATTAAGAAGTAGAAGAGCTGAACAGAAGATCCAAAGGGCAGCTTGAGAAGACAAAATAAAATATTATAATGAACTGTGCAAAGATCTGGAGCTAGAAAATCAAAAGGGAAGAAAACTCTCAGTATTTCTCAAGCCAAAAGAGGTGAAGAAAAATTCAAGTTGCAAGTTGCAATATTGAAGGATTCTATGGGCAAAATATTGAACAGCTCAGGAAACATCAAGAGAAAGATGGAAGGAATACACAGAGTCATTATACCAAAACTAATTGGTCAATGTTCAACATTTCAGGATGTAGCATATGATCAAGATCCAATGGTACTGCAGGAAGACGTCCATGCTATGCTGAAAGGAATGGCAAAAAACAACGGTCCAGGAACTGACAGAGTACCAATTGAGATGTTTCAACAAACAAATGCAGCACTGGAGGTGCTCACTTGTCTATGCCAAGAAATTTGGAAGACAGCTACCTGGCCAACCAACTGGAAGAGAGCCAATATATATGCCTATTCCCAAGAAAGGAGGTCCAAGCAAATGCAGAAATTCTTGAACAATATCATTAATATCACATACAAGCAAAATTTTGCTGATGATCATTCACAAGTGGCTGTAGCAGTGTATTGACAGGGAACTGCCAGAAGTTCCAGATGAATTCAGAAAAGGATATGGAACGAGGGATATCATTGCTGATGTCAGATGGATCCTGGCTGAAAGCAGAGAATACCAGAAAGATGTTTACCTGTGTTTTATTGACTATGCAAAGACATTCAACTGTGTGGATCATAACCAATTATGGATAACATAGCAAAGAATGGGAATTTAGAGCACTTAATTTTGCTCGTGAGAAACTTGGACATAGATCAAGAGGCAATCATTCCAACAGAACAAGGGGATACTTCATGGTTTAAAGTTAAGAAAGATGTGCATCAGGTTTGTATCTTTTCACCATACTTAATTAATATGTACGCTGACCAAGTAACCTGAGAAGCCAGACTGTATAGAAGAATTTGGCATCAGGATTAGAGGAAGACTCATTAACAACCTGTGATATGCAGATGACAAGACGATGCTTACTGAAAGTGAAGAGGACTTGAAGTACTTAGTGATAAAGATCAAAAACCACAGCCTTCATTATAGATTACACCTCAACATAAAGAAAACAGAAATCCTCACAACCAGACCAGTAAGAAACTTCATGATAAAAGGAGAAAATATTGAACTTGTCAAGGATTTAATTTTACTTGGAATGACAATCGAAGCAGCATTCAAGAAATCAAATGACGTGTTACTTTAGGCAAATCTGCTGCGAAAGACTTTCTCAAAGTGTTAAAAAGCAAAGATGTCACTTTAAGGACCACGGAGTGCCTGATCCAAGCCCATGGTGTTTTCAACTGCCTTATATGTGTGTGAAAGCTGGACAAGGAGTAAGGAAGACCAGAGAAGAGTTGGTGCCTTTGAATAATGGTTTTAGTGAAGAATATTTAATGTACCTTGGACTGCCAAAAGAAGAAAAAATCTGTCTTGGAAGAAGTACAGCAAGAATATCCAACCGAGCAGTTACATCTCTCTTACAGGGTTGTTGTAAGTTGGAATCAACTCAATAACAATGGGTTTCATTTGGTTTAAGTGGAGTTCAAAGAAAAAATGTTTTATATAAATATCACAAAATACATTTCCTAAATATAAATTGATAATTTATATTTAGGAAATGTATAAATTTTGTTGCATTTTTTATTTATGAGAAAATAAAATTTATAACTCTTCAGGGTTATACTTTATATTAATGGGGTGCCAATTATACTTTCTGAGCATTCTTTTTAGTTCATATGATTTTTCAGTTGAGTCTAATAGTGTTTCAGGTTGATTATATCATACGTAAATACCATTCGTTTTTGCTAGCTTTTCAAAGGTGAGATATTTTTGGTTCCAGTGTTGTTTGCCATGATATCCAGGTCTACGATTTCCAAGAAAAATGTTGAGTATTTGATCCTTAATGTTTGATTGTAACGTTGATGGAAAACATTAACAGTGTTTTATTTTCCATTTAAACTATGTATACATTTTATCATATTACAGATTTTTTTCTGCCTCTTCTAGACTATTAAAAAAAATTAGTATGTTTGTATTTAGTGTTCTATGGGAATTTGTATTATTTTTTACCAAAAATGTTTATCTCCCACTGACGTGTGTCAGGGTTTTTCTCTAATTTGGACTCATCATTGACTTCTCTCTTTCTCTAAGATCTTATATATACAACACTTTCTGTTGGTTGTATCTTCAGAATAGATTCCATGTCTGCCCACTTCTAAGTTACTCCCTTGGTAACACCCTGGGCCTGGCTGCCATTACAGCTTGCTCAGACACTGTAAGGGCCTCCTAACTGCTCTCCCAACCTTCAATTTGTCCCTCTAGAGTCTAATCAGACAACAACCAGGGGAAGTTCTCAAAACATTACTCAGGTGACATGTCTCTCTGATCAAATCTTTTCAAAGATTTTAAATAAATCCAAGTCCTTTATGCTGCCATGATAATCTTTTGGACATATCTCTCACCTCACTACAGAGCACCCCTCTCTCCCTTGATTTCTGCTGTGCATCCTCCTTGTTTTGTTTCATTGCCTCCAGGCCTTTGGACTGGGGTTGGTTCTCTCTCCTAGTATTTTTTTTTTTTTTTGCATATTTTCCTGTTGGTTGTCTCTCCCCTTTCATTCAGATCTCTGCTCAGATATCACTCTTAAGAAAGGACTTTGCTGACCAACTAATTTAACCTATAAATTAACATTCTACTTCAATGCCTTGCTCATTTTGTAATCATTAGCATTACTTTGAATTTTACTGTATCTCTATTTGTATATGCATTTTTTTGTGTATTTGCACATTGGAATGTAAGTTTCTGATGGGCAGAGAATTTGTCTGATGGTTTATTTCTGTTTCTATGGGACCTGAAACAGCAGTTGACAAACAACATGTACTTAATACTTTTTAATGAATGGATTATTGTACTGGTCCTATTGTAGGGCCATCTTAGGAATTTTGCAATTACAAATATATGTTTAAAATACAGTATCTTTTCTGGGATTTTATTTATGGTATTAAATAATATGTATAAGTGAGACTTGTCCAACTTTATATTTGTGTTCTTTTTGTTATCAAATGTTTCACTGATAATGCCATAAGTATTCATGATATATTGATAACAATTTCTGATAACAATTAAGTAGCAACTACAATATACCAAGCAGTGTTCTACATATTTTGTTTATAATAAGTCACTTAACTTTCACAGGGAGTCCCTAGTTGCACAAATTACTAAGCTCTTTGCTGTTAACCAAAATATTTGTGGTTTCAATCTGCCCAGAGGCACCTCAGAAGAAAGACCTAGTGATCTACCTCCAAAAGGTCACAGCCATTGAAAGCCCTACAGAGTCCAGTTCTGCCTGACACACATGGGTTTGCCATGAGATGAAATCAGTTGGATGGCAACTAGTTAATCCTCACAACGTGAAAACCGATTACTTCTATTGAATCTGTTACTGTTATTACTGCCATTGTACAGATGACAAAGCTGAGGCTCAGAGAGGTTAAGTAACCTGTTCTTGCTCATGCAACTAGAATTTGTATGATTATTATTAATCACATGGTTTTGTTCTATTTTATATTCTCCATTGTCTAAACAGAAGCATAGCAAAAGGGGGACAGAGGAGGGCACATGCCCCAGGGTCCAAGTCCAAGGGTGCAGCAGACAAGGTACAGAATGCTTTTAGGAGCCACAAATAAGAAAGCCAGACAAGAGGGGGAAGACATTTCTGCTCACTCATCAACATCTATTCGTCTTGAAATTTGGGATAGGGAAAGGCTGAACTTAGAGATTGCCCCTGGAAACGCCTTACCCTCACTATGCCCTGTGTCTGAAATATATTACAAATTATAAGAATTGCAAGTTTCTTGATATTTTGATAAAAGTAACATAAAAATTATATGACAGCGATTTCCTTTGGATTTTAATGGTTCAGTAGCTTTCTAGTTTAGGTATTTTCTATTCAGTGTCTTTTTGGTATTTTATTGATTATATTTTGTTAATGTATATCTGTGAACAGACTTACACGCGTGTATATGAACACACACATGCATGCACACACTCCTACACTCATAAACACACATATCCACTCAAGGATTTCATGGATAAAATTATAATATTGACATGAAGGTAGATCTCAATAATTCTTGAGATATAGAAAGTTAATGGTTAAGAAGACTAAATTCCACCAATACTGTTTATATATTCTATGCAAATCTAATAAAAATCACAACGAAATTTGTAAAGAAAATGACAAACTAATTCTAAAACTTATGTAGGTATGTAAAGGCCCAATAGTAGCTTAGAGTAGTACTAAAAAATAAGTAACATCCCCTACCAGATACCTGACATTTTGTAATAAATGAACAGTGCTGTGTCCTTACTTAAATAAACAGACTTCTCATTTGACTAAATCTAGTTTATGTCATTGTTTAATTTCTATCTCTATGTTTACAACTACCAAATTTATATCTCCAAACAGAATCTCTTCCCTGAAATCCATGGTTGAATATCAACTTCCAAGTTAATATCTCCATGAGGATATATATTAAGTATTCAAAATCGACATATGTGAAGTTTAAAGGTTGATTACGCTCTCCAGGATATTTTCCTGCTCAATCTTCATCCTATCGATAAATGACGCCTTTATTCAACCAAAGCTTTAGTAACATCTCTGACTCCACTGTTCTCTCAAAGAATGCATTATTCAGCATTTCCTCATTGTCTTCAGGACTTTGCTACTTTTGCTATTTTCCGTACTTGATGGTTCAAGTCATCATACTTACTCACCTGTACTTTTGTAATATCTATCTAAATGGTTTTACTGTGCCCATCTTTGTACCATAAAGCACATGGAATAATCCATTTAAAATATGTTAGATTTTATTAAGGTTCTATTCAATTTTACAAAAACCTGAGCTGAATGGAAAGCTTTTAAAATTAAACTCAAGGCCCAACTCCACCTGGCCTCCTTTATTGTATGCTCCTCAATTCCTATTACATCACTGGGCTCTTTCATTGTATTACAGCTATATTTTACTGAGGTCTCTTCTTTGGATACTAACTCATTTCTTATTTTAGGGCTTTAGCCAGTTCATTTGCTTTGAGCAGTCTGCTTCTAGAAATGATAGAGAGACTTCATCTCTGAACCAGTTACTATCTTGTCCTTTTACCCTACTTTTTAAATTTTTCTTCAGATAGCAAGGCACCATCTAACTATATATATGTAATTATGTGTATCTATTTCTGCCTATCTACTACTAGAAAAAGAATCGATGCATGCAAACTCCAGTATTGATGAAGAATATTCAATATACCATAGACTCCCAATAGAATGAATGTTTACTCATTCAGTCTTAGAAGAAATACAACCAAAATGTACCTTAGACATTAGGATGCTGTCTTAGTCATCTAATGCTGCTATATCAGAAATACCACAGGAGGATGGCTTTAACAAAGAAAAATTTATTCTCTCACTGTCTAGTAGGCTACAAGTCCAAATTCAGGTCGTGAGCTCCAGGGGAAGGCTTTCTCTCTCTGTCTTCTCTGGAGGAATGTCCTTGTCATCAATCTTCCCTTGGTCTAGGAGCATCTCAGTGCAGACCCAAAGGACATGCTCTGCTTCAGCACTCCTTTCTTGGTGGTATGAGGCCCCTATGTCTCTCTTCTCACTTCTCTCTTTTGTATCTCAAAAGAGATTCACTTAAGACACTACCTGATCTTATAGATTTCATCAACATAACTTCTGCTAATCCATCTTATTACATCATAGTGACAGGGTGTACAACACTTAGGGAAACCACATCAGATCGTAAAATGATAGGCAATCATAGAATCGTACAAGGGAATCATGACCTAGGCAAGTTGACAGATATTTTTGGGAGGACACAATTCAATCCATGACAGATGGTGAGACTTCAAATTGCTTACTTTGGACATGTCATCAGGAAAAACCAATTGCTAGAAAAAGGTACCATGTTTGGTAAATGAGAGAGCCAACCAAAATGGGGAAACCCTCAGTGAGACAGATTAACCCAATAGCTGCAACAATGGACTCAAAATACCAAAGATCATGAAGATGTTACAGGCCATGGCAATCTTTCATTTTATTATGCATAAAGTCACCATAACTCGGAACCAACTTGATGGCAGCTAACAACAACTAGAATGCATATACTTTGACATCCTGCTTTGGTATCCGAAAAAAATATTTGTGTCCAGAAAGTATTTCTTGGATGAGTGAATGCAACTTGTGTAGATTAGATTATTAGTCACCAAATATTGACATTATTCCCCTGCTTGCCCCCACACACATAGACCTACAGTGTCTCCATGGGAGGAGTATATTTCCTGACCCACTGACACTAGTTTTGGCCATGGTACTTGGTTAATGGAATGTGGATATGAGTGTGAGTGTGGTGTTTCCCAGCCTAGTCTGTAAGAGACTTCTCCTCTGAAAGCTTGAAGTTCTACCATGAGATGAACATGCCTCAAGTGTCTGCTGCCCCTTCAACTTGTCCAAGGAAATTAAGAGATGCATGGAAACAACCTGAACTCAAAACCTAGCTGATCTGTAGAGTTGCATGAAATACTTTTTATTACGTGTCACTAAGATTTTGTGGTTGTCTTTTATGCATCATTATTGTAGTAAAATTCTGACTAATATCCCAACCCAGTGCCTTTGAGTCAATTCCATGACTAATATAGGAACATGATATGGAAGCCAAATATAGACCTAATGGTATATGAAACATATGATTAATTCACTATACCTAGAAACAAGGGAAAGGGTTATCCTTGGTGCATCCTGAGTAGCGGGGTATTTCTCAACTCTTTCACGTCAGGATTTGCCATATGACTTGCTGGGCAAATGGAATATGAGTGAAGTGAAAGATTCCACATTCAAACAGAAGAATTAAGTGCCATTTACCTGGTTCCATCCATATTCCTATGCATTTGTCATGATAGTGGCTAACATAAGAGCTGCTAACCAGAAATGAAGTACAAAAGATGATAATACAGAGCAGATTTGCACTTGACTCACACCCAAGAGGTATTATAAATGAGAAATATCCCCACATTTTAAGTCAATGAAACTTGTGGATTGTCAATCAACTGGGATAGAGTTCAAGCCCAGTTCTAAGGATATAACCTAACTATTTCACCAATAACAGTAATCCCATTTGTCATGATTATTTCTGGAGCATGAATTAAACCAGATGTTGTCTAATTAGGTCAATTGTTTATTTATTCTAGAAGGGGTTCATGCACCTGTAATTATTATACAAGTTCGAACTCAGGTTTTTTTTTTTAACGGAGTTAACACAAATTTTAACTGATTTAGTGATAATGCAAAAAAAGTGCTGTTGATGATAATGGTGATGATATACACCCGTCCTATCCCATATGTATTTTATATAATTAATACTGACAGAAGCTTGGGTGAAATTTTGATTTCCTCTACAAGCATGACTACAAACCAGTGAGATATCACAGGTGTCTCCTATGAACAATAGGCATATTGGTTTTGACAGACCCTAAACCAAAGATGTCTCTATAATAGCTGACTTGAATATCATATTTTTAATACCATTAGGTGACCATTTATATATTTTTATAACTGGTCCTTATTAATGGTAAGATAAATGGGACATTAATAGATTTGAATATCAGTATAACAACAGGGAACTGCAAGAAATTCAAGCCAGATTCAGAAGAGGGAGTGGAACCAGGGATATCATTGCTGATGTCAGATGGATCCTGGCTGAAAGCAGAGAATACCAGAAGGATGTTTACTTGTGTTTTACTGGCTATGCAAAGACATTTGACTGTGTGAATCATAACAAATTACGGATAACATTGTAAAGAATGGGAATTCCAGAACACATAATTGTGTTATCAGGAACCTGTACATGGATCAAGAGGCAATTGTTCAGACCGAACATGGGGAGACTGAGTGGTTTACAGTAAAGAAAGGTGAGTGTCAGGGTTGTGTCCTTTTATCATACCTATTCAATCTCTGTGCTGAGCAAATAATCTGAGGAACTGGACTATATGAAGAAGAATGAGGTATCAGAATTGGTGGAAGACTCATTACAGCCTGCATTATGCAGATGACACAACCTTGCTTGCTGAAAGTGAAAAGGATTTGAAGCATTTACTGACGAAAATCAAAGACTACAGCCTTCGTTATGGATTACACTTCAACATAAAAAAAAAAAAAAATCCTCACCACTGGACCAATAAGCCAAACCATGATAAACAGAGAAAAGATTGAAGTTGTCAAGGATATCATTTTACTTGGATCCACAATCAATACCCATAGCAGCAGCAATCAAGAAATCAAAAGATGCTATTTCCAGAGGCAGAGCCAAGTTGGCAGAATAGACAGGTGCTTCCAGCGAGCCCTCTTTACAACAAACACCAGAAAATAACAAGTGAAACAAGTATATTTATAACAAGCTAGGAGCCCTGAGTATCAAAGGCAAGCTTAGAAAAAGAACTGAGGGGCAGGGGGAGGAAGAGATGGTTCAGAAGTGGAGAGGAGTTACCAGACCTGAATCATGGGGAGCCTTCAGGCACCATTCCCAGGAGCCGCAGTGGCAGGTTGGTACTAGTGTTTGGCCACAGCTTCCTCAGGGAGAAGCATTCAGCCATACAGCCTACTCAGACCTCCGGAACCAGAGAAGAACGGCGCTCTCAGAAAAAGCTAATTACCTGCATATATTTCACCGCACTCCCCACTCTACCCCACCACCCCCCTACTCCCAAGATGGCTCCAGTGGCTGACTTCCCTGGGACTGAGATAGGTCCTGTTGAGAGCCTAGACCCATCCTCATGGGCTTTGAGAAGGAATAAATTTGCAATTGGGGAAAAACATAATTTACCAGCTCCATTAACTGGGGAAGTTCAGGACAGAAGCAGCTCCTGATCAGACATAAACGGTCCATAGACTTTTACAACCTTTCGCCTCTGCATGGACCTGTCTAGGCCTATTTCAGGAGAATAGGCCCCTGTTGGCAAACACCAACTATTTCAGCTGTGCGGTGGAGAGGTGGGTGTTTATGTTTGACATTGCTTTGCCTATTAAACAGGGTCCTCACCTACCCATATCAGGGACCTAAGGACTGATGGCTCCACTCAGGTCACCCAGTCTCCTGCAAAAGGGGTCCGAGGATAACTGGCACTTCTCAGTCCTTACAACCAAAAATATTGGGTGCCCATGGTCCATCTGAAGAACCCATCCACCTGTACACTCTAGGGAATAGGGGCACACTTTCCTCAGAGACACTTGGGGGATGATTCTCAGCCCCCTGCCTTGTTCAGAGTATGGCCACCTGCTACAACCAGATACAGGTACCTGCACTAATCACCCCTGCCCCTCTAAGGGTGTAGGACACAGCCTGTACCACACACTTGATGATCAGCTACCTAGACACCTGAGCTGAATTCATACAAGAAAACTGAATGCACTCCTAGACTGATCTGCCTGAGAACAGCTCTAACCATCTGGTGAGAGGACATCAGAGCTCCAAAAGTGAAAATAATCAAGTTAGCTTTACTCAAGCAACCCATCTGGGCATATCAAAACAAAACAAAGCAAGAAGCTATGACACAGTAAGCAAACATAAAATAAACTAATACAATAACTTATAGATGGCTCAGAGAAAACAGTCAATTTCAGGTCACAAAAAGAAACAGACCATAATCACCTCAACAAACTCTCAAACAAAGAATCAAGGGATCTTCTAGATGAAAGTGCATTCCTGGAATTACCAGAGGCAGAAAACAAAACATTAATATGCAGAACCTTTCAAGACATCAAGAAGGAAATAAGGCAATGCGCAGAACAAGCCAAGGAACATACAGATAAAGCAATTGAAGAAATTAAAAAGATTATTCAGGAACATAATGAAAAATTTCATAAGCTGGAAAAATCCATAGACAGACAGCAATCAGAAATTTAGAAAATTAACAATAAAATTAAAGAAATGGACAACTCCAATAGAAAGCCAGAGAAGCAGATTTGAGCAAATGGAAGGCAGAATTTCTGAACTTGAAGATAAAGCACTTGGCACTCATATGTTTGAAGAAAAATCAGATAAAAGAATTTTTAAAAAATGAAGAAAGCTTAAGAATCATGGCAGACTGTATGAAGGGAAATAACCTACGAGTGATTGGAGTTATCAGAACAGGGAGGGATAATACAAAATACAGAGAAAATTGTTGAAGAGTTTTTAGCAGAAAACTTCCCTGATATCATGAAAGATGAGAAGATATCTATCCAAGATACTCATCTAACTGAACATGAGACCGATGTCAAAAGAAAGTCTCCAAGACAGATTATACTTGAACTTGCCAAAGCTAAAGATAAAGAAAGAATTTTAAGAGCAGCTAGGGATAAAGGAAAAGTCACCAAGAAAGGAGAGCCAATACGAATAAGCTTGGACTACTAGGCAGAAACCACACAGGCAAGAAGGCAATGGGATGACATATAAAAAGTTGAAGGAAAAAATTGCCAGCCAAGAATCATATATCCAGCAAAAATGTCTCTCAAATGTAAAGGTGAAATTAAGACATTTCCAGATAAACAGAAGTTTAGAGAATTCATAAAAACCAAAGCAAAACTACAAGAAATACTAAAGGGAGTTCTTTGGCTAGAAAATCGATAATATCAGGTGTCAACCAAAGACTAGAACACTGGGCAGAGCAACCAGAAGTCAACCCAGATGGGGAAATCCAAAAAAACAAAGCAAGATTAAGAAAAAAAAAACCTCAAAACAGGGTAACAGCAATGTTATCATATAAAAGAAGACAACATTAGAATAATAAAGAGGGAGTAAGAAATGTTATCATACACCTTCCATATGGAGAGAAAAATACGGCGATACAAAGAAATAAAAGTTACGTTTAAATTTAGAAAAATAGGGGTAAATAACAAGGTAACCACAAAGGACATAAACTATCCTACTCATCAAAATAAAAAAAAAAAAATAGAGACTCAGCAGAAACAAAATCAACAACAACAAATATGAGGAAAGGACAATATATAAAGAAAATCTACTCAGCGCATAAAATCAAGTGGGAAAAAGAAACTGTCAACACACAAAAAAAGACATCAAAATGATAGCACTAAATTCACACCTATCCATAATTACTCTGAATGTAAATGGACTAAATGCACCAATAAAGAGATAGAGAGTGGCAGAATGGATTAAAAAACAAGATCCATCTATACACAGCCTATAAGAAACATACATTAGAATTAGAAACACAAACTAAAACTCAAAGGATGGAAAAAAATATATCAAGCAAACAACAATCAAAAAACAGCAGGAGTAGCAAATTAATTTCTGACAAAATAGACTTTAAAGTTAAATCCATCATAAAGGATAAGGAAGGACACTATATAATGATTAAAGGGACAATACACCAAGAAGATATAACCATATTAAATATTTACACATCCAATGACAGGGCTGCAAGATACATAAAACAAACTCTATCAGCATTGAAAAGTGAGATAGATAGCTCCACAATAATACTAGGAGACTTCAACACACCACTTTCAGTGAAGGACAGGATATCCAGAAAGAAGCTCAATAAAGACACGGAAGATCTAAATGCCACAATCAACTAACATGACCTCATAGACATATACAGAACACTCCACCCAACAGCAACCAATTATACTTTCTTTTCTAGTGCACATGGAACATTCTCTAGAATAGACCACATATTAGGTCATAAAGCAAGCCTTAGCAGAATCCAAAACATTGAAATACTACAAAGGATTTCCTCTGACCAGAAGGCCATAAAAGTGGAAATCAATAACAGGAAAAGCAGGAAAAAGAAATCAAACACTTGGACACTGAACAATACCCTGCTCAAAAAAGATTGGATTATAGAAGTCATTAAGGATGGAATAAAGAAATTCATAGAATCCAATGAGAATGAAAACACTTCCTATCAGAACCTTTGGGACACAGCAAAAGTGGTGCTCAGAGGCCAATTTATATCAATAAATGCACACATACAAAAAGAAAAAATGGCCACAATGAAAGAATTATCTCTACAACTTGAAGAAATAGAAAGACAGCAACAAAAGAAACTCACAGGTACTAGGAGAA
Source organism: Loxodonta africana (assembly GCF_030014295.1). Lineage (NCBI taxonomy): Eukaryota > Metazoa > Chordata > Mammalia > Proboscidea > Elephantidae > Loxodonta > Loxodonta africana. Next base: position 79,299,066 of record NC_087362.1, read on the forward strand.
AGCAAATAATAAAAATTAGAGCAGAACTAAATGAAATAGAAAACAGAAAAACAATTGAAAGAATTAACAAGACCAAAAGCTAGTTTTTTTGAAAAAAATCAACAAAATTGATAAACCACTAGCCAAAATGACAAAAGAAAAACAGGAGAGGAACCATATAACCCAAATCAGAAATGAGAAGGGCAATATTACAACACACCCAACTGAAATTAAAAGAATCATATCAGATTACTCTGAAAAATTGTACTCTAACAATTTGAAAACCTAGAAGAAATGGATGAATTCCTAGAAACACATTACCTACTTAAACTAACACAAACAGAAGTAGAACAATTAAATAGACCCATAACAAAAGATGAGGTGAAAAAGATAATCAAAAAACTCCCCCCCCCAAAAAAAAAACTCTGCCCCGGACAGTTTCACTGAAGAGTTCTACCAAACTTTCAGAGAAGGATTAACACCACTACTACTAAAGTTATTTCAGAGAACAGAAAAGGACAGGATACTCCCAAACTCATTCTATGAAGCCACCATATCCCTGATACCAAAACCATGTAAAGACATCACACACACACACAAAAATTACAGACCTATATCCCTCATGAACTTAGATGTCAAAATCCTCAACAAAACTCTAGCCGATAGAGTTCAACAACATATCAAAAAAATAATTCACCATGATCAAGTGGGATTCATACCAGGTATGCAGGAATGGTTCAACATTAGAAAAACCTTTAATCTAATCCATCATATAAATAAAACAAAAGACAAGAATCACATGATTTCATCAATTGATGCAGAAAAGGCATTTGACAAAATTTGACACCATTCATGATAAAAACTCTCAGCAAAATAGGAATAGAAGGAAAATTCCTCAGCATAATAAAGGGCATTGATACAAAACCGATAGCCAACATCATCCTAAATAGAGAGAGCCTGAAAGTATTCCCCTTGAAATAGGGAACCAGACAAGGATGCCCTTTATCACCACTCTTACTGAACACTGTGCTGGAGGTCCTACCCATAGCAATTAGGCTAGATAAAGACATAAAGGGCATCCAGATTGGCAAGGAAAAAGTAAAAGTATCTCTATGTGCAGATGACATGATCTTATACACAGAAAACCCTAAGGAATCCTCCAGAAAACTACTGAAACTAATAGAAGAGTTCAGCAAAATATCGGGATACAAGATAAACATACAAAAATCAGTTGGATTCCTCTACACCAACAAAAAGAACATCGAAGAGGAAATCACCAAATCAATACCATTTACAATAGCCCTGAAGAAGATAAAATACTTAGGAATACATCTTACCAGAGACGTAAAATACCTAAACATAGAAAACTAGAAGACGCTACTGCAAGAAACCAAAAGAGACCCACCTAGGTGGAAAAACATACGTTGCTCATGGATTGGAAGACTTAACATTATAAAAATGTCTATTCTATCAAAAGCGATCTATAGATTTAATGCAACTCCGAGCCAAATTCCAACTTTTAAAAAATAATTTGTATTGTGCTTTAAGTGAAAGTTTACAAATCAAGTCAGTCTCTCACATATAAACTTATATACACCTTACTACACAATGAGACAGCCCGCTCCCTCCTTCCAGTCTCTCTTTTCGTGACCGTTTTGTAAGCTTCTAACCCTCTCTACCCTCCCATCTTCCCTCCAAACAGGAGATGCCAACATAGTCTCAAGTGTCCACCTGATACAAGTAGCTCACTCCTCATCATCTCTCTCTCCAATCCATTGTCCAGTCCAATCCATGTCTAATGAGTCCAATGACATTTTTTAATGAGATGGAGAAAAAAATCACCATCTTCATAGGGAAGGGAAAGAGGCCCCAGATAAGTAAAGCATTACTGGAAAAGAAGAATAAAGTGGGAGGCCTCACTCTACCTTATTTTAGAACATATTATACTGCCACAGTAGTCAAAACAGCCTGGTACTGCTACAACAACAGATACATAGACCAATGGAACAGATTTGAGAATCCAGACATAAACCCATCCACATATGAGCAGTTGATATTTGACTAAGGCCCCAAAACAGTTAACTGGGGCAAAGACAGTTTTTTTAACAAATGATGCTGGCATAACTGGATATCCATCTGCAAAAAAATGAAACAAGACCCATACCTCACTCCATGTACAAAAACAAACTCAAAATGGATCAGAGACCTAAAAGTAAAATCTAAAATGATAGAGATCATGGAAGAAAAAATAGGGACAACATTAGGAGCCCTAATACATGGCATAAACAGTACACAAAACATTATTAACAATGCAGAAGAAAAACTAGATAACTGGGAGCTCCTAAAAATCAAACACCTATGCTCATCCAAAGACTTCACCAAAAGAGTTAAAAGATTACCTAGACTGAGGAAAAGTTTTTAGGTATGACATTTCCAATCAGTGCCTGATCCCTAAAATCTACATGATACTGCAAAAATTCAACTATGAAAAGACAAATAACCCAATTAAAAAATTGGTAAAAGATATGAACAGACACTTCACTAAAGAAGACATTCAGGTAGCTAACAGATACATGAGGAAATGTTCATGGTCATTAGCCATTAGAGAAATGCAGATCAAAACTACGATGAGATCCCATCTCACTCCAACAAGGCTGGCATTAATCCAAAAAACACAAAACAAGAAATTTTGGGGAAGTTGTGGAGAGATTGGAACCCTTATACACGGTTGGTGGGAATGTAAAATGGTACAACCACTTTTGAAATCAATTTGGCGCTTCCTTAAAAAACTACAAATAGAACTACCATATGATCCAGCAATCCCACTCCTTGGAATATATCCTAGAGAAATAAGAACTTTTACAGGAACAGATATATGCACCCTTATGTTCATTGCAGCACTGTTTACAATAGCAAAAAGATGGAAGCAACCAAGGTGCCCATCAACGGATGAATGAATAAATAAACTATGGTATATTCACACGACAGAATACTACGCATCGATAAAGAACAGTGATGAATCTGTGAAACATTTCATAACATGGAGCAATCTGGAAGGCATTATGCTGAGTGAAATTAGTTACAAAAGAATAAGTATTGTATAAGACCACTACTATAAGAACTGAGAAATAGTTTAAACAGAGAAGAAAATATTCTTTGATGGTTAAGAGAGAGGGGAGGGAGGGACGGAAGGAGAGGGGTATTCACTAATTAGATAGTAGATAAGAACTACTTTAGGTGATGGGAAAGACAACACACAATACAGGGAAGGTCAGCACAACTGGACTAAACCAAAAGCAAAGAAGTTTCCTGAATAAACTGAATGCTTCGAAAGCCAGAGTAGCAGGGGCAGGGGTTTGGGGACCATGGTTTCAAGGGACATCTAAGTCAATTGGCATAATGAAATCTATTAAGAAAACATTCTGCATCCCACTTTGGAGATTGGCATCTGGGGTCTTCGGCCCTAGCAAGCGGCCATCAAAGATGCATCAATTGGTCTCAGTCCACCTGGATCAAAGGAGAATGTAGAGCACCAAGGACACAAGGCCATTATGAGCCCAAGAGACAGAAAGGGCCACATAAACCAGAGACTACCCCAGCCTGAGACCAGAAGAACTAGATGGGGCCCAGCTACAACTGATGACTTCCCTGACAGGGAACACAGAGAACCCCTGAGGGAGCAGGAGAGCAGTGGGATACAGACTCCAAATTCTCGTAAAAAGACCAGACTTAATGGTCTGACTGAGGCTAGAAGGACCCTGGTGGTCATGGCCTCCAGACCTTCTGTTGGCCCAGGACAGGAACCATTCCCAAACCCAACTCTTCAGACAGGGATTGGACTGGACAATAGGTTGGAGAGGGATGCTGGTGAGGAGTGAGCTTCTTGGATCAGGTGGATACTTGAGACTATGTTGGCATCTCCTGTCTGGAGGGAAGAGGAGAGGGTAGAGAGGGTTAGAAGTTGGAGGAATGGACATGAAAAGAGAGAGTGGAGGGAGTAGGCTGTTTCATTAGGGGAACAGCAATTGGGAGTATGTAACACCTTGTTAAAAAAAAATTTTTTTTAGCAAGGTGTATATAAGTTTTTGTGTGAGAGACTGACTTGATTTGTAAACTTTCACTTAAAGCACAATAAAAATTAAAAAAAAAAAAAAAGAAAGAAATCAAAAGACACATTGCATTGGGCAAATCTGCCGCAAAGAACTTCTTTAAAGTGTTGAAAAGCAAATATGTCACCTTGAAGACTAAGGTGTGCCTGACCCAAGCCATTGTGTTTTCAATCGCCTAATATGCATGTGAAAGCTGGACAATGAATAAGGAAGACCAAAGAAGAACTGACGCCTTTGAATTGTGGCGTTGGCAAAGAATACTGAATGCACTGCCAAAAGAAGGAACAAATCTGTCTTGGAAGAAGTACAACCAGAATGCTCCTTGGAAGCAAGGATGGCGAGACTGTGTCTTACATACTTTGGACATGTTGTCAGGAAAGATCAGTTCCTGGAGAAGGACATCATGCTTGGTAAAGTACAGGATCAGTGGAAAAAAAGGAAGACCCTCAAAGAGATAGATTGACACAGTGGGTGCGACAATGGGCTCAAGCATAGTAACGATTGTAAGAATGGCACAGGAGCAGGCAGTGTTTTGTTCTGTGATACATAGGTTGGCTATGAGTCAGGACAGACTTGATGGCACCTAACAACCACAATCGATTTGAAAATGATACCTTCAGTTCTTTTTTACTCCAATTTACTGAATGTTCTGGTTGACTCATAGTGCCACAGTATTTCAAATTTATTGTCCTAACTTTTTTCAGATTCTTTGAAATGATCCTACTGAGTGATTTGGATAACTTTTATACACAACTTCCATCAACCTAGTTGCATGGTATATTCAAATATTAACAACAACAAAAAAAAATTAGTCAACCCATTTATTTAAGTCTGATCAGAGCCACTTCGTTTCTCACAAAATGATTTAATAAATATCTAATTATTTTACAAATAGTTGTGTTGACATTTGTAAACATATTCCATTTTTTCATGCTTTACTTGAGTCATATTAAGCCCTGATATCCTCCTTCCTTTTGGGAGTGTGAGAGTGGAGAGGCAATTAAGAATAATCCACAGCTGGCTCCAGTCAGGCATTTCCTTTCCATGGACCCTTCCTTTATGATAAAAATCTCACATGAGATGATTCTAGATGATGTAATTATAAAAAAAAAAAAAGGGGAGAGTAAAATTCCCATGTTTCCATATGAGGTTTAATTTCACTGTGAATTAAATTACCTTGATTAGTGTTTATTTTCCTGGTACCACACATGAGCAGCTGCGCATAGAAGATATTGCTTATTTAAGATATTTCTATTCATTTGTTTAACTTTAAGAGTCTTTTTTGGGACCCAGTCAAGACAGCCAAATTGCATTTGGTTCTTTTTCTGGTCTTTAGGAGCCAATGATGTAACCACCAGGAAGGTAAGTAGCTATAAAAATGAATGTTTCTGCAAAAATGAGTTCAAATGCATGACTGCAGGACATCAGGAAAGTTCTGGATGAAATACGATGAATATGTTGCTGCTTTTAAGATTCGGTGGAAACCCTGGTGGCATAGTGGTTAAGTGCTATGGCTGCTAACCAAAGGGTTGGCAGTTTGAATCTGCCAGGCACTCCTTGGAAACTCTATGGGGCAGTTCCACTCTGTCCTATAGGGTCGCAATGAGTAGGAATTGACTCGACGGCACTGGGTTTGGTTTGGTTTATCGGTTCTAAGATTTTGCAGGTAAGGATAAATTTTCTTAATCTTTTTATTCCCATAAATGATTGTCTAATCAAATATACATTATTCTATATTAAACACCGTTGTAGAAGCAACCTTCTGTATGTTCCTGCTATGAACATATTTTACATTTTGTTTGATTATTACTGTTCTAGTCCTACCCTTCTGATAACCAGTCCTTTTGAAATCCTCACCTGCTCTTCATATTAGGTTTCTAACTTACTCTTCTTACATTAATAACAAAATATTAACATCTATATTTATAAATTTATCACTTCAACATGACAGTTAAATTATCTAGCCTGATGTATGGATTCAATAGATAATAAGTAACATATTTATATTTTCTTACTATTTTAAATAACTTTCGCATGCCATGTGAGGCAGGCAGTGCAGGAATTATCTATATTTCAAGAAGGTAAATTTGCTTACTTAGATGCATACCCCCAATAGCATATAAACACTGAAATTGAACCTAACGTTTGTGAATTCACAATGAAAATGAAAGGGAAACAAAAAGAGGTAGCATAGAAAGAAAGAAGAAAGGAAGGAAGGAAACGTATCTGACAAACTGTCTAGAAGCTTGGAGTGAGTAAAGGCAGGTAGAAGAAATAGCAATATTTGTTAGTATTGGCTTTGTTTCATCCATTGTCAGAAGTAAGTTTCATACGTATGTATATATATATATATATATATATATATATATATATATATATGTATATTCTTTCCAGATGAGGGTCATCATCCCATTTTGTGGGTGAGTAAATCAAGGCTACGGAAAGTAAAGAAGCATACTTAAAGTCATCAGCCAATTAAGGGCAGAGTGGGATCACAAATACAAATCTGCCTAATTAAAAAGCCAGCATTGTATCAATGATATTTCCCTTAATGTTATAATGGCTCCCACTTGATACTTACAATGTAAGCATTGCTGGACAGTATAAAATATCTATTTGATTCCTGAGTTTCCTATACAAAAAAGTAATGATGAAAGTGGTGAGAAATTTAAAGTATTGAACACTACAAACACTCTGGGCTGTACCATATGTAATATGACATGAACAATTGACTTCGTTCTCCAAAAGTAAAAGATAAGAAATATTAGACAGTAAAGATAATTTAAATCTATTAGCCAGCAAAACGTGAAAATAGTAGCCCATCCACTCCTGACCGTCTACTCTGTTAGCATCATAATCGCTATTCAGAGACTGATGCTGAGTTTGTGCCATTGAGAATGGGTGAAAACAGGAGCACCAACTGGTCTCAAAGGCATTTAAACCCCTACTGAGATCTGGAGCTAATCATTTGATCTTACTTATTTGGAATTTATTATAATTTTTGATCAATTTACATTTTAAACTTTTAAACATTACATAATTCTCTTTGACATATTTCATGCACTAAATACATAGCTGGAATATAAGCTTATCAATTTATCTGACTTATTACAAGAAAGGAGTCCTGGTGATGTAGTGGATTCCAACCTGGCTGCTAACCAAAAGGCCGACAGTTCAAATCCACCAGCCACTCCTTGGAAGCCCTTATGGGGCAGCTCTCCTCTGTCCTATAGAGTCGGTATGAGTTGGAATCAACTTGATGACAACAGGTTTGGTTTAGTTTTTTTATCACAAGAAAAATCTAAATGTTAACATCATTTTTGGTGAATTCATATTTTGAAATTTTAAAAAATGTACATATCTAAAAAAAGCATAGATTGTAACCTGTTTTACAAATGTTGAAATTAAGTTTTATAGTCAGTAAGTATTGCCAATATACAGCTAGTCAATGAAGGAAGTAAAACCCAGGTAATTGAAACTTGATTCTAAATCCCATTCTGTCTCCACAAAAATGTAATTACCCGTATGTTTAATCATGCCTGAACTCTGAGTGGACAAGAAGAAATATAATAAAAGAAAACAACAACAACAAATAAAATGAAACACTGTTGTAAGTGTTAAGGTAGAGAAATAAGAAAGACATTTAAAAGTAAATAACAGGGCTTCAACAACAGGTAAAGAGTGCAATAAGGCAGTAAACATGTTGAGTCGACAATAGTGACCATAGTGCTATAGGATGTAAAAAAAAAAAAAAAAAGACTTCACAGAGACACAGAGTGATCAGTGTCACATAAAATGGTGGTGGGACTAGAACTTGGGTTTACAGCACTGTGAAGATTTTCAAAGCTATTTAGGAAGTGGTAAAGGGAAAAATAATGGGTTCAGAATGGGAAGAGTTGTGAGCAAAGCTATGTTTATGTAATGATTTAAGCATTTTTTCTATAGCATGAGACTTGTAAAATGATTTATTGCATTAAAATAATACTTGAATGAAATGGACAACTAGTTTAATTCCAATAAATCAGAAATTGCAATACCTGCTAAAGGGAAAAGCTGCTGGATGCACATTTTGAAGCATCTAACTATTTTATTTCAGTGTCAAGATGCTCCGCTCTTTTACATAATGCTGGTAACCTCTGCTGCACTTATTTTTTATTCTTTGTTTTCTGTTTCTATCTGTCATGATAATAGACATCTATTGACTTATTCTGCTGTTTAATGTGTTTTTATTTGTTTTTGTCTTTTTTAACCATCCGAATTATTACATTAAACATTTACCTACAAGTACACCTATAGTTATGGAACATATTTGTTGTTGAAACTTTCATGTTAAAATATTTTTTGATTCAGTATTCTCTAGCCACAATAGTCCCTCCAACTCTTTAAACCATTGGAACATCACTTTATAATTTGAAATGTAATGATATACACATTATTACACACCTGATTGTTGCCTTAAGCCACATAGTGGTGAAAACTTTATATAGAGACGATGATTTGATGAAATAGTGGTTTGCCTAATAATAAAACTTAACATTTTTATAAGATTTTTCACTGTACTTTTCAAGGAGAGATTTGGAGCCAATTCTTGAACAATGCTCTTGGCAGGCTGAAGAATTTTTACCTTAGTAGAAGGTGAAGAGCCCTTGCAAATATTGAGACAAAGCTGTCTTTCTTCCAGTGCTGAGATGAAGGTCCGTGTTGGTGTGTGGAACTGCATCAGGTAGAGAATTTCTAAAGTGAGTCAAGACCCACTATGCAATTTCTTCATCCTTAGAGTTAAATAACCGTAAGAATATTTCCTATACTTCAATTTATTCTTGAACACTGAGTGAATGGTCAAAAAAATGAATGATATTGGGTAATATTTGTGAGAAAACTACGTGTAGAATGTTCATTATATGTACACAGAACTCTGGGTATATGGAGCAAGAAAAATATCTACAAAAAATATGAATTAATTAAGAGAATTAGATTCCGGCAACCAACACAGAACCAATATGCACTTATGTCTTTAGTGATGTTCAATATCCAATGCCTTTATTTTTAATTGACTTGCTTACAGAGCTGTGTTTTGTTCTAGGGATCAGTGTTATGAAGGCAAGTGGGACTTTCTGAGGCACCGCAAATGAAGTCAGTGTGATTATACATATTCAACTGGGGATCCATCACCAACACTGTTGGTAAACTATTGGTAAGTAAGCACTTTTATTCAACCTATTTCTGACTAAAAGAGCCAGTCCCCAAAATATACTAAAAGGTGGATGTCATGGATTGTATTATGTCCCCCCCTCCCCCCAAAATGTGTCTATCAAGTTGGTTAGGCCATGATTCCCAGTGTTCTGTAGTTGTCCTCCATTTTGTGATTGTAATTTTATGTTAAAGAGGATTAGGGTGGGATTGTAACAAAAACATTACTAACAAGGTACAAGTACCCAAAGAGAAATTAGATAACTCCTAGAAATCAAACACTTATGCTCATCCAAAGTCTTCACCAGAAGAGTAAACTGATTACCTACAGACTGGGAAACAGCTTCTAGCTATAACATTTCCGATCAGCATCTGAACTCTAAAATCTACATGATATTGCAAAAACTCAATAACAAAAAGACAAATAATCCATTTTAAAAAATGGGCAAAGGATAGGAACAGGCACTTCAACGAAGAAGACATTCAGGCAGGTAACAGATACATGAGGAAATGCTCACAATCATTAGCCATTAGAGAAATGTAAATCAAAACTACAATGAGATACCATCTCACTCCAGCAAGGCTTCCATTAATCCCAAATCACAAAATAATAAATGTTGGAGAGGTTGTAGAGAGACTGGAACACTTATTCACTGCTGGTGGGAATTTAAAATGGTGCAGCCACTTTGGAAATCAATCTGGCACTTCCTTAAAAAGCTAGAAATACAACTACCATAGCATATGGCAATCCCACTCCTTGGAATATATCTTAGAGAAATAAGAGCCTTTATATGAACAGATATATGCACAACCATGTTCACTGCAGCACTGTTTACAATAGCAGAAAGATGGAAGTAACCAAGGTGCCCATCAACAGATGAATGGATAAATAAATTGTGGTGCATTCACATGATGGAATACTTCACACAGATCAAGAACAATGATGAATCCATGAAATATTTCATAGCTTGGAGGAATCTGGAGGGCATTATGCTGAGTGAAATTAGTCAGTTGCAAAAGGACAAATATTGTATGAGACCACTGTTATAAGCACTCAAGAAATAGTTTAAACAGAGAAGAAAATATTCTTTGATGGTTATGAGGGTGGGGAGGAAGGGAGGGAGAAGGATATTCGCAAATTTAGATAGTAGACAAGAACTATTTTAGGTGAAGGGAAAGACAACATACAACAAAGGAGAGGTCAGCATAACTGGACTAAATCAAAAGCAGTTTCCTGAATAAACCAAATGCTCCAAAGGCCAGAGTAGCAGGGGCAGCAGTTGGGGACCATGTTTTCAGGGGACATCTAGGTCAATTGGCATAATAAAATCTATTAAGAAAACATTCTGCATCCCACTTTGGTGAGTGGCGTCTGCAGTCTTAAAAACACTATCAAGCGGCCATCTAAGATGCATCAATTGGTCTCAACCCACCTGGAGCAAAGGAGAATGAAGAACACCAAAGATACAAGGTAATTATGAGTCCAAAAGACAGAAATGGCCACGTAAATCCAAGACTACATCAGCCTGAGACCGGAAGAACTAGATGGTGCCCGTCTACAACCGAAGACTGCCCCGACAGGGAACGAAACAGAGCATCCTTGATGGAGCACGAGAGCAGTGAGATGCAGACCTCAAAGTCTCATAAAAAAATCAGACTTAATGATCTGACTGAGACTAGAGGAACCCTGGAGGTCATGGTCCCCAGACCTTCTGTTGGCCCAAGACTGGAACCATTCCCAAAGCCAACTCTTCAGACAGGGATTGGACTGGATTATAGGATAGAAAATGATAGAGGTGAGGAGTGACCTTCTGGTCTCAAGTGGACACATGAGACTATGTGGGCAGCTCCCGTTTGGAGGGGAGATGAGAAGGCAGAGGGGGACAGAAAGTGGCTGAATGGACACAGGGAATACAGGGTTGAGAGAAGGAGTGTGCTGTCTCATTAGTGGGAGAGGAACTAGGAGTACATAGCAAGCTGTATACTAATTTTTGTATGAGAGACTGACTTGATTTGTAAAGTTTCACTTAAAGCACACACACACAAAAGATGGGAAGAATACACAGAGTCACAGTACCAAAAGAAATGGTCGACTTTCAGTCGTTTCATGAGGTGGCATGTGATCAAGAACTGGTAGTAGTGAAGCAAGACGTCCAAGCTACACTGAAGGCACTGGTGAAAAACAAGGCTCCAGGAGCTGACAGAATACCCACTGAGTTGGTTCAACAAACAGATGCAGCACTGTAGATGCCCACTCCATCATGCAAAGAAATTTGGAAGCTAGCTACCTGGCCAACAGACTGCAAGAGATGCATGTTTGTGTCCATTCCAAAGCAAAGCGATCAACAGATTGTGGAAGTTATGAAATGTAAATCATAGTATTAGTAAATATAGTAAACAAACAAACAATCTATTCTACAGTGAATATGACATTCTATCCCCAGGAGATCCAGTGAGTTTATGATGTTGTTGTTAGGTGCTGTTGGGTCAGTTCCAACTCATAGAGACCCTGTGTACAACAGAACGAAACAGTGCCCAGCCCTGGGCCTTTCTCATTGCTATGCTTGAGCCCACTGTTGCAGCCACTGTCTCAATCTGTCTCGTTGAGGATCTTTGTCTTTTTCACCAACCCTCTACTTTACCAAGCACGATGTCTTTTTCCAGGGACTGATCCCTCCTGATAATATGTCCAGAGTACGTGAGACCAAGTCTTGCCACCCACCTTTCTAAGGAGCATTCTGGCTGTACTTCTTCCAAGACAGGTGTGTTCATTCTTCTAGCAGTCCATGGTATATTCATTATTCTTCACCAACAACATAATTCAAGTTTCAGTTTTTTTGTCTTCCTTATTCATTGTCCAGCTTTAGCTGCATATGAGGCGATTGAAAATACCATGCCTTGGTTCAGGCACACCTTAGTCCTCAAAGTGACATCTTCAAATTTTAACACTTTAAAGAGGCCTTTTGTAGCAGATTTGCACAATAAAATGTCATTTGATTTCTCGAAGTCTGCTTCCGTAGGCATTGATTGTGGATCCAAGTAAAATGAAATCCTTGACGACTTCAGTATTTTCTCTGTTTGTTGTGATTTTTTTTTATTGTTCCAGTTGTGAGGATGTTTGTTTTCTTTATGTTGAAGTGTAATCCATACTGAAGGCTGAAGTCTTTGATCCTCATCAGTAAGTGCTTCAAGTCCTCTTCACTTTCAGTAAGCAAGGTTGTGTCATCTGCATGTCTAGGCTGTTAATGAGTCTTCCTCCAATCCTGGTGCCCCTTCTTCTTCATAGAGTCCAGCTTCTTGTACTGTATGGATTATACGTTTTTTTAAAGACACTCAGTTTTTGGTAATTTACTACGGCAGCCCTAGAAAATGAATACAGAGCCCTTCACCAAGGACAAGTCAAGTTAGCACCAAAAATGCTCCTGTAAGGGTAGCCGCATAGCATGAGACATGGCAGTTTTTAAAAAGTATGAAGTAAAACTTTCAGCTTTGACAAAGAAAGGGCTCCTCTAAGTCCAAGTTCTAAGTCCATTGCTTTTGGGTCAATTCTATCTCATAGCGACCCTAAAGGACAGAGTAGAATTGACCCACAGGGTTTCCAAGGAGTGGCTGGTAGATTCAAACTGCTTGAATAAGTATTGTGAAAAAATACAACCCTGACACACAACTTTTCTGAGCTTAGTGTTAAAACAAAACAAAACAAAACAAAAGTCGCTATCGAGTGGATTCTCACTCATAGGGACCCTACAGGACAGAGTAGAGCTTCCCCACAGGGTTTCCAAGGAGCGACTGGTAGATTCAAACTGCAGACCTTTTGGTAGCAGCCAAATGCATAATCATCACACCACCAGTGGCTTTCAAATCAGCTATAGGCTGATGATCTCCAAATTCTTAGAACCCAGAAAACTACTCTACCTCTGAGTGGTATCCACAGCTGGGAACTGTTCTCCACACTTGGACGAACTCAGACATCCAAATCTAACATGTCCAGAAAAAAATCTTTTGGTCATTTTCTCAAGTTTGTTCCTCCATGGTTTTCCACATGGTAGAGAATGGCTCTGGTGACCATGCTCTCATGGTAGCCTGAATTCTAGAAGTCACCTTTGATTCTCCATTCCCCTCATCCCATACTTCTGATCGACCAGCAATTCTTGGCAGCTCAAGCTCCAAAGTTCACCTCAAGCCTGCCCACTGTTCCCACCTGCACTACCACCATGACTCCTCATCCTGACCACTGCAGAAGCATCCTGACCGGTCCTCTGTATTTGCTGTCTTCAAGTTCTCCTGGGCTACAGTTAATTCCTGGGACACATTCTTTCTCAAGACCATTGAACAATAGAAGGAGAAGGGCATTTAGTTGTATGCTACCTCCTCCGCTTGAGCTGCATGCCCCTCAGAAATCACTTTTCACTGTCCACTCTATAATGTCTCTATTCCAATTTCGTGTCTTTGGCCACACTGCTTTGATAGCGTGCATGCATGTGTGCTTCAGGGGTCATGTAGACAGCTGCTTGGAGGAATTTTTCTTAGTACAATCATGGTTGTGTGCCATCAAGAGATTCTGACTCATATCAACCCTGTACGACAACTTAGAACTGCCTCACAAGGTTTCCTAGGTTGCAGTCTTTATGGTGCAGCCCTGGTGGCACTGTGGTTAAGAGCTCGGCTGCTAACCAAAGGGTGGGCAGTTCGAATCCAACAGTTGGTTCTTTGCAGAAAGACATGGCAGTCTGCTTCTGTAAAGACTTACAGTCTTAGAAACCCTATGGGGCAGTTCTGCTCTGCCCTATAGGGTCACTATGAGTCGCAATTGATTCAACAGCAACTGGTTTGGATTTTGTTTGGTTAGAATCTTTATGGGAGCCCATCTCCAGATCTTTTCAACCCTTGAGCTGGTGGGTTCCAATGGCCCACCTTTCAGTTAGCCAAGCACTTAACCGTTGCACCTCCAATACTTAACTCTGCGCCGGAGAGGGCCCTCTCCTGACGTCTCCTGTCTCCTCACCCCGCACACCTTGGCGTTGTCTTGCTTCTAGACCCCACCCTCCCCTCTGGAGGCCCAACCCCCCCACGCCCGCCCCACACCCGGGCCGCTGGGCGGGGCCGGCAGCCACGTTCCACGCCGTCCAGCCAGTTACTCCCGGAAGCGCTGGGACGGGTGGTGAGGGGCCCGGGCCGGATGGCGCGCCTTAGAGAGGATGGTGTTCGTGCTGCTTTCCGTGCTGTGTTTTCTGAAAGGTATGAAACTCCGGCAGCTGGGTGGAGGGACCCGCTCCCAGACTGAACAAGCCCGGCCCCTTGAGGTGTGGAGGGAAGGCGCCAGGAGGGCGGTTCCCAGTCCCAGCACCCCGTGGGCTCCAGAGGTTGGGGAGTCTGGACATTGGGTTAGCAGCTTGCATCGCCCCCTCCAGCGTACCCCGTCCCGAGTGATCCCCAGGGGCGGACGCGGCGCGGGGGCGGGCGGACGCAGCCACTCTAGGGGCTGCGAGAGGGAGCCTCTGGCCCGGGAGACGCAGCTGGTCTGCGAATTTGCATCCCCATGGATTTGCGGCGGCGGGGGGGGGTCCAGCCGCGGGATCCAGCTGCGGAGTGCCCTCGGGCCTGGGGGCTTGAAGGGCTTGGGGAGAAAGGCCGTGTCCAGGGCTGTGCCCAGGTCCCTACTCTGCCCGGGGCGTGTTTGCGGGCCAAGCTGGGGGAGGGGTGCCTGCCCCCCCCGCCCCCCACCTGCTCCCTGTGCCAGGGGGGAAACCAAGGCCCAGAGTTCGCCCGGGGGGTGAGACTCCAGACTGAGGGCGGGGCACTCGCCCCCATTCGTCGTCCCACCCCCACCAGACTCCCTAGGGTGCCAGGGACAGGGGAGAGAGGGATCCCCCGCCCAAGGCCCCGCTGCCCCTTACTGTTTTGGGCGCTGTGCCGGGGAGGCTGAGGCACCCCGCGCCCGCTCCCGCACCCGGCTAGTCTACTCTCGGGGCTGGGGCGTCAGCGCGGCCCCACCGGGAAAGGAAGGGGTCTTGGGAATCTGTGGAGCAGCGTGGGGACCCTACTCCTCGTGGAAGCAGCGATTCAGTGTCTGTTAACAGTGTGCATGCCGGGTCCCGCTCCCCCTCTGGGTGGCGGGCGTGGGGGTAGCAGGAAGGGGTCCTGAGCAACCAGGTTGTTTGTTAACTTAAACGTTTGTGCAGCGCTGTGTACCAGTCGCTGTGGACGCGGTCTCTGGTGCTGAGGGGATTTGAGGGTTCCTCACACTGGCGGGATTTGGAACCTCTACCCTGGTGGCAGTGGGTTTGGTGGGTTACCCTGGTGGCGTAGTGGTTAAGTGCTAAGGCTGCTAGCCAAAAGGTTGGCAGTTTGAATCCACCAGGCAGTCCTTGGAAACTCTGGGGCAGTTCTACTCTGTCCTATAGGGTCGCTATGAGTCAGAATTGACTCGATGTCAACAGGTGTGGTTTTTATTTTAGGTTGGAGATTAGGTGTCTCTTGGGCTGACATTTGAAGGTCTGGAGCTGGCCGTTTATGAGGGTTTACAAGGGTTTTAAGCGCTCCGGCCATGGGCAGCAACCCGATCTTCCAGCCCCTGCGGATGGACCGCCCCCCGCCCCCCTGTGGGGATTGGCTGCCTTGGGACCCCGAGCCCAGAGGGCGGTGAGAAGCTGACAAACGTGAGTGATGCCCTGCAGGCTCCAGTCGTCGGGGCAGCCCTGCTCACATGGTCTCAATACGGGCAGTCGGCTTCGTGCCTGGGGGGTGGTTTCCGAATGTTCCCTCGTGTCCCCCCACCCCGTGCGGGGCGACAACTCTCCCCTGGGCGGGCACCTAGTAGAGGCCTGCAGGGCATCAGGGTATGAAGGGGCAGAGCTTGGGCGGGGAGGGCGCGGCCCTGCAGGTTCCTCTATGTGACCACGGCAGGGGGGTGCGGGTCGTGAAGGCTGGGCCTGGTCGAGGACCCACTAGGTCTCGCAGGAGTGGGTTAGGATAATCATAGCATTAATGGGAGTGTTGAGAGAGCGCCCTGGGGCGTTGGGTCCCTCGGGAAGAAAAGCTTCTGCTGTCGCCACTGGAGTGGTACCCAGGTCCGTCCCGGCTTAGGTCCAGGAGGGCCTGGTGGGCAGAACAGAACCGGCGGTGCGCGCGCCCTCTCGCGGCCTTGCGCCGAATCGCTGAAGTTCAGTGTCAGGCGATTCTAAGCCATGGTTTTGGAAATCAATAGTGAAGCAGAGCAAAGAAGTGATGCAGTGCCTTGATGAGACCGGTGGAGACACCAAGAAGCAAAGCCCAGCTCAAAGTTCAAAATTCCACTGAGTGTTAGTAGGATTTGGAGGGAGAAAATAGACGGAGAGTCGAGAGGCCCAGAGATGCAGAAGGGTTAGAGGATTAGGGTTAGGGGTTAGGGTTTGGTGTTAGGGGTTCAGGTTTGGGGGTTAGAGGTTTGGGAGTTAGGTTTAGGGGTATAGGTTTTAGGTGGTTGGGGTTAGGGCTGGGGTTACTAGGCTCGGGCACAAGTGGTTTAGGGTTATGGTTAGGGTTAGAGTGAGGCTGAGGTTGATTCCCCAGTCTTGTGTACCGTCTCTTCCTTCGCCAGAGTTACCACATATCTGTTGTTTGGTTGGAAACCCTGGTGGCATAGTGGCTAAGACCCACCAGTGCTAACCAAAGGTCTGCAGTTCGAATCCACCAGGCGCTCCTTGGAAACTCTGTGGGGCAGTTCTCATCTCTCCTATAGGGTCGCTATGAGTTGGAATCGACTCAACGGCGGGGGGTTTGGTTTTTTTGGTTATTGTTTAGTTAGCTTTTCTCTACCCACTCTTCGTCTCCCTGGTGAACATCAAGGATTGTTTCTGTGCGTAAATTTTTCATGAGTTTTTATGATAGTGGTCTCTTACTGTATATGTCGTTTTGTGATTGACTTAGTGTAATGCGCCCCAGATTCATCCATGGCGTGAGGTGTTTCGGAGATTCATCATTGGTCTTTATTGTCGTGTAGTGTTCCACTGTGTGTATGTACCGTAGTTTGTTTATCCATTCCTCTGTGGACGAGCACTTAGGTTGTTTCCATCTTTTTACTACTGTGAATAATGTTGCAGTGAACACGGGTGTGCATATGTCTATTCCTGTGACTGCTCATGGAAACCCTGGTGGCTAGTGCTTAAGTGCTACGGCTGCTAACAAAAAGGGTTAGGGTTTGGGCTTAGGGATGTTAGGGTTAGGGTTGTTAGAGTTAGGGTCCTTAGGGTTTGGGGTTAGAGTTTAGGGTTAGGGTTTTTCGGTTAGGGTTTTTGGGTTGGGGTTATGTGTTAGGATTAGGTTTAGGGTTTGAGGTTAGAGTTTGAAGTTACAGGTTAGGTGTTAGGGGTTGCAGTTTGGGGTTTAGAGTTTTGGGGTTTAGTCATTAGGGTTTGGGTTAGGTTTTAGGGGTTAGAGTTTAGGTTTAGGGTTGGGTTTGGTGTTGGGTTTGTTTAGGATATGTGGTTTGAGGTTAGAGGGTGGGTGTTAGAGGGTTGGGGTTTAGAGGGTTGGGGTTAGAGATTGAGGGAGTTAGAGGGTGAGGGGTTAGAGGGTGAGGGGGTTAGAGGTTGAGAAGATTATAGAGTGAGGGAGTGAGAAGGTGAGGGTGTGAGGAGGTGAATGTTAGGGTTTAGGGTTAGAGGGTTTAGGCTTAGGGTTCAGAGGTTGGGGTTGGTGTTGTGGTTAGGGTTAGAGGTTTAGGGTTAGAGGATTAGGGGTATGCTTTAGAGGTTTAGAGTTAGGGGTTAGGGCTAGGGTTTAGGGATTCAGGTTTAGGGGTTTGGGATGGGTTTGGGGTAAGGTTTTAGGGTTAGGGTTAGAGGGTTAGGTTTAGGGCTTAGGGCTTAGAGTTTAGGGTTTTAGGACTTAGCTTTTAGGGCTTAGGGCTTAGAGCCTAGGATTTAGGGCTTAAGGTTTAGAGTTCAAGGCTTAGAGTGAGGGCTGGGAGCTGGGGTTAGAGTTTAGGGTTAGGGTATTAGGGTTAGAGGGTTAGATGGTTAAGCGTTTAAGTTTAGGGGTTAGGGGTTGGGGTTAAGAGTGTTAGTGTTTAGGGTTTTGGCGTTTAGGGTGTTAGGTTTAAATGTGTCAGGGCTAAGGGTGTTAGGGTTTTAAGTGTTATGGTTTAGGGTTTAGGGTTAAGTGATAGGGTTAGGCTTAGGCTCATTGTTAGGTTTAGGGCTAGGGATTTGAGGTTTAGAGTTTGGGGCTGGGTTTGGGGGTTGGGGTTAGGTTTAGGGCTAGGGTTAGAGGATTAGGTTTAGGGGGTTAGGGTTCTGGGTTAGGGTTTCAGGTTAGCATTAGAGGATTAGGGTTCAAGGGTTAGGGTTCGAGAGGTTAGGGGTTAGGGTTAGGTGTTAGGGTTTAGGGTTTATGGTTAGGTTTAGGGTTTGGGCTTTGGGGTTTGAGGTTTGGGTTTAGGGTTTGGGGCTTAGAGTATAGGGTTTAGAGTGTAGGGTTTTGGTGTGTAGTGTTTTGGGGTGTAGGTGTTTAGGTTGTAGGTTTTAGGGTGTAGGGGTTAGGGTTTGGGTTAGGGTTAGAGTTTAGGGCCTTGGGGGTTAGGACCTAAGGGCTTAGGGTCTTAGGAGCTTTGGGGCTCAGGGCTTAGGGGCTAGAGTTAGAGGGCTAAGGCCAGAGGGCCACAAGGCCAGAGGGTCACAAGGCCAGAAGGCCAGGGTTATGGTTTGATTCCTGGCTGGCAATTTTTTTCCTTCAATATTTTGTATAAGTCATCCCATTGCCTTCTTGCCTCCATGATTTTTGCTGAGTAGTTCAAGTTTATTATTATTTACTCTCCTTTGTTGGTGACTTCCTTTATCCCTAGCCTCTCTTTAAGTTCTCTTTATATTTGATTTTGGCAAGTTTGATTATTATATGTCTCGGTCATTTTCTTTTGAGATCTACCTTATGTGGAATTCAATGAGCATCTTTCATGATATCAGGGAAGTTTTCTGCCAACAAATCTTCTGGTACTGCAATCACTCATAGTTATTTCTCTTGATAAAGTCCCACATGATTCTTTGGATTTCTTCATTTAAAATTCTTTTATCTGCTTTCTCTTCAAATATATTAGTCCCAAGAGTTTTATCTTCAATCTCAGTAATTCTGCCTTCCAGTTCTTCAATTGTGCTCTTCTTACTTTCTATTGAGTTTTCTAACTCTGTAATTTTATTGTTAATCTTCTGAATTTCTGATTGCAGTCTCTCTGTGGTTTCTTGCAGCTTATTAAAATTTTAATTATGTTCTTGAGTAACCTTTTTAATTTCTTCAGCTCCTTTATCTTTGTGTTCCTTGGCTTGTTCTGCATTTTGCCTCATTTCCTTCCTGATGTCTTTAAGAGTTCTGTATATTAATCTTTTGTATTCTGCATCTGGTAATTCCAGGAATGCACCTTCATCCAGAAGATTCCTTGAGTCTTTGTTCTGAGAGCTTGTTGGGTGAGCTTCTTTTTTTTTTTTTATTTTAATAATTTTTATTGTGTTTTAAGTGAAAGTTTACAAATCAAGCCAGTCTCTCACATAAAAACTTATACACAACTTGTTACATATTCCCAATTACTTTCCCCCCAATGGGACAGCCCACTCCCTCCTTCCACTCTTTCTTTTCGTGACCATTTTGCCAGTTTCTAAGCCCCTTTACCCACCCATCTTCCTTCCAGGCAGGAGATGCCAACATTGTCTCAAGTGTCCACCCAAGCCAAGTAGCTCATGCCTCACCAGCATCCCTCTCCAACCCATTGTCTAGTCCAATCCATGTCTGATGAACTGGCTTTGGGGATGGTTCCCGTAGTGGGTAAACGGAAGTTGTGGGGGCCATGATCACTGGGGTCCTTCCAGTCTCAGTCAGACCATTAAGTCTGGTCTTTTTATGAGAATTTGGGGTCTGCGTCCCATTGTTCTCCTGCTCCCTCAAGGGATCTGTCTTATGTTCCCTGTCAGGGCAGTCATTGGTTGTGGCCCGACACTATCTAGTTCTTCTGGTCTCGGGATGATGTAGTCTCTAGTTCATGTAGTCCTTTCTGTCTGTTGGGCTCATTATTATCTTATGTTCTTGGTGTTCTCCATTCTCCCTTGATCTGGGTGGGTTGAGAATCATTGATGCATCTGAGATGAGATGGCTGCATTTAAGATCCCGGATGCCACTCTTCAAAGTGGGATGCAGAATGTTTTCTTAATAGATTTTATTATGCCAGTTGACTTAGATGTCCCCTGAAATCGTGGTCCCCAAACCCCTGCCCCTGCTTTGCTGACCTTCGAAGCATTCAGTTTATTCAGGAAACTGCTTTGCTTTGGTTTAGTCCAGTTGTGCTGACCTCCACTGTGTTGAGTGTTGTCCTTCCATTCACCCAAAGTAGTTCTTGTCTATCTCTTTAGTAAATACCCCTCTCCTACCCTACCTCCCTCCCCCCTCTCATAACAACAAAGGAATATGTTCTTCTCAGTTTAAACTATTTCTCAAGATCTTATAATAGTGGTCTTATACAATATTTGACCTTTTGCAACTAATTTCACTCAGCATAATGCCTTCCAGGTTTCTCCATGTTATGAAATGTTTCACAGATTCATCACTGTTCTTTATTGATGTGTAGTATTCCATTGTGTGAATATACCATAATTTATTTATCCATTCATCCATTGATGGGCACCTTGGTTGCTTCCATCTTTTTGCTATTGTAAACAGTGCTCCAGTAAACATAGATGTGCATATATCTGTTTGTGTAACGGCTCTTATTTCTCTAGGATATATTTCGAGGAGTGGGATTGCTGGGTTGTATGGTAGTTCTATTTCTAGCTTTTTAAGGAAGCGCCAAATTGATTTCCAAAGTGGTTGTATACCATTTTACATTCCCACCAGCAGTGTATAAGTGTTCCAATCTCTCCGCAGCCTCTCCAACATTTATTATTTTGTGTGTTTTGGATTAATGCCAGCCTTGTTGGAGTGAGATGGAATCTCATTGTAGTTTTGATTTGCATTTCTCTAATGGCTAATGATCGAGAGCTTTTCCTCATGTATCTGTTAGCCGCCTGAATGTCTTCTTTAGTGAAGTGCCTGTTCATATCCTTTGCCCATTTTTTAATTGGGGTGTTTGTCTTTTTGTGGTTGAGTTTTAGCAGAGTCATGTAGGTTTTAGAGATCAGGCACCGGGTGGAGATGTCATAGCTGAAAACTTTTTCCCAGTCTGTAGGTGGTCTTTTCACTCTTTTGGTGAAGTCTTTAGATGAGCATAGGTGTTTGATTTTTAGGAGCTCCCAGTTATCTGGTTTCTCTTTGTCATTTTTAGTAATGTTTTGTATTCTGTTTATGCCATGTATTAGGTCTCCTAATGTTGTCCCTATTTTTTCTTCCATGGTCTTTATCGTTTTAGATTTTATGTTTAGGTTTTTGATCCATTTGGAGTTAGTTTTTGTGCATGGTGTGTGGTATGGGTCCTGTTTCATTTTTTGCAGATGGATATACAGTTACGCCAGCACCTTTTGTTAAAAAGACTGTCTTCTCCCCAATTAACTGACATTGGGCCTTTGTCAAATATCAGCTGCTCATATGTGGATGGATTTATATCTGGGTTCTCAGTTCTGTTCCATTGGTCTATGTGTCTGTTGTTGTACCAGTACCAGGCTGTTTTGACTACTGTGGCA
This sequence comes from Loxodonta africana, assembly GCF_030014295.1. NCBI lineage: Eukaryota > Metazoa > Chordata > Mammalia > Proboscidea > Elephantidae > Loxodonta > Loxodonta africana. Next base: position 79,320,979 of record NC_087362.1, read on the forward strand.
GTATAATTGGTTCTAATATCAGGCAAAGTGAGTCCTCCCACTTTGTTCTTTTTTAGTAATGCTTTACTTATCCACTACTTCTTTCCCTTCCATGTGAAGTGGGTGATTTGTTTCTCCATCTTTTTAAAAAATGTCATTGGAATTTGGATCAGAAGTGCATTGTATCTATAGATGGCTTTTAGTAGAATGGACAATTTTACAATGTTGTCTTCCTATCCATGAGCAAGGTATGTTTTTCCAATTACGTAGGTCCCTTTTGGTTTTTTGCAGTAGTGCCTTGTAGTTTTCTTGGTATAGCTCCTTTACATTTTTGGTAAGGTTTATTCCTAAGTATTTTATCTTCTTGGGGGCTGCTGTGAATGGTATTCATTTGGTGATTTCCTCTTCAATGTTCTTTTTGTTGGTATAGAGGAATCCGACTGATTTTGTATGTTTATATTGTAATCTGAAACTTTGCTGAACCCTTCTATTAGTTTTAATAGTTTTCTTGAGGATTCCTCAGGGTTTTCTGTGTATAAGATAATGTCGTTGGAAAATAGAGGTAATTGAATTTCTTCCTTACCAATCGGGATGCCCTTTATTTCTTTGTGTATCCCAGTTGCTCTGGCTAGGACCTCTAGCACAATGTTGAATAAGAGCGGTGATAAAGGGGATCCTTGTCTGTTTCCCATTCTCAAGGGAAATGCTTTCAGGCTCTCTCCATTTAGGATGATGCTGGGTATTGGCTTTGTATCAATACCCTTTATTATGTTGAGGAATTTTCCTTCTATTCCTATTTTGCTGAGAGTTTTTATCATGAGTGGGTGTTGGACTTTGTCAAATGCCTTTTCTGCATCAATTGATAAAATTATGTGGTTCTTGTCTTTTTTTTTATGTGGTGGATTACATTAATTGTTTTTCTAATATTGAACCAACCTTGCATACCTGGTATAAATCCTACTTGGTGATGGTAGATTATTTTTTTGATATGTTGTTGAATTCTATTGGCTAGAATTTTCTTGAGGATTTTTGCATCTATGTTCATGAGGGATATAGGTCTGTAATTTTCTTTTTTTGTGTGTTGTCTTTAGGTGGTTTTGGTATCTGGGTTATGCTGGCTTCATAGAAGGAGTTAGGTAGTATTCCGTCCTTTTCTATGCTTTGAAATACCTTCAGTAGTAGTGGTAAGTCTTCCCTGAAAGTTTGGTAGAACTTTGCAGTGAAGCCGTCAGGGCCAGGGCTTTTTTTTGTTGGGAGTGTTTTGATTGCCTTTTCAATCTCTTTTTTTGTTTTGGGTTTATTTAGTTGTTCTACTTCAGTTTATGTTAGTTTAGGTAGGTAGTGTTTTTCTAGGAATTCATCCATTTCTTCTAGGTTTTCAAATTTGTTAGAGTACAATTTTTTGTAGTCATCTCTTATGATTGTTTTAATTTCAGTTGGATCTGTTGTGATATGGCCCATCCCATTTCTTATTCGGATTATTGGTTTCTTTTCCTGTATTTCTTTAGTCAGTCTGGCCAATGGTTTATCAATTTTGTTAATTTTTTCAAAGAAGCAGTGTTTGGCCTTGTTAACTCTTTCAATTGTTTTTCTATTCTCTAATTCATTTAATTTTGCTGTAGTTTTTATTTTTTGCTTTCTTCTGGTGCCTGACAGTTTCTTTTGTTGCTCTCTTTCTGTTTGTTCAAGTTGTAGGGACAGTTCTTTCATTTTGGCTCTTCTTTAATATGTGTGCCTTTATTGATATAAATTGACCTCTGAGCAGTGCTTTCACCATGTCCCAAAGGTTTTCATAGGAAGTGTTTTCAGTCTCGTTGAACTCTGTGAATTTCTTTATTCCCTCCTTAAGGTCTTCCATAATCCAGTCTTTTTTGAGCAGGGTATTGTGCAGTTTCCAAGCATTTGATTTCTTTTCCCTGGTTTTTCTGTTATTGATTTTTACTTTTATGGTCTTTTGTTCAGAGAAGATGTTTTGTAATATTTTAATGTTTTGGGTCCTGCAAAGGCTTGTTTTATGACCTAATAAGTGATCTGTTCTAGAGAATGTTTCATGTGCACTAGAAAAGAAATTATAGTTTGCATCTGTTGGGTGGAATGTTCTGTATAAGTCTATGAAGTGAAGTTGTTTAATTGTAGCAATTAGATCTTCCGTGTCTCTATTGAGCTTCTTACTGCATTTCCTATCTTTCACCGAGAGTGTTGTGTTGAAGTGTCCTACTATAATTGTGGAGGTGTCTATCTCCCTTTTTAATTCTGTTAACATTTGTTTTATGAATGTTGCGGCCCTATCATTGGGTGCATAAATATTTCATACGGTTATATCTTCCTGGTAAATTGTCCCTTTAATCATATGTAGTGTCCTTCTTTATCCTTTGTGGTGGATTTAACTTTAAATCCTATTTTGTTGAAAATTAATATTGCCTCTCCTGCTCTTTCTTGATTGTTGTTTGCTTGATATATTTTTATCCATTCTTTCAGTTTTAGTTTATTTGTGTCTCTAAGTCTAAGGCATGTCTCTTTTAGGCAGCATACAGACTGATCGTGTTTTTTTACCCAGTCTGCAACTTCCTGTCTCTTTATTGGTGAATTTAGTCCATTTACATTAAGTGTAACTAGATAAGTATGAGTTTAGTGCTGTCATTTTGATGCCTGTTTTTGACAATTTCATTTTTCCATTTACTTTTTTGTGCTGAGGTTTTCTTTGTAGAATGTGTGTTCCTCCTTTTTAAGTAGTTGAATTTATTTTGGTGAGTTGTTATGTTTATCTTCGTTTTTATTTTGAAGTATGGAATTGTTAGACCTCGTTGTGGTTACCTTAATATTTACCCCGGTTTGACTGAGTGAAAACCTAAGTTGTTTCACCCTGTATCGCCTTGGTTTCCTCTCCATATGTAAGATCTGTGTCTCCTGTATTTAGTCCCTCTTTTTTGACTATTGTAATCTTTTATGTAATGACATCAATGATTCCCTGTTTTGAGCAACGTTTTTAATTAATCTTATTTTGTTTTTGTGATTTCCCTACCTGAGTTGATATCAGGATGTTTTGTTCTGTGACCTTGTGTTGTGTTGGTATCTGATATTGATTTTCTGACCAAAGAATTTCCTTTAGTAATTCTTGCAGTTTTGGTTCGTTTTTTGCAAATTCTCTAAGCTTGTGTTTATCTGTAAATATCTTAATTTCACCTTCATGTTTTAGAGTTTTGCTGGATGTATGATTCTTGGCTGACAGTTTTTCCTCTTTGAGTGCTCTATATATGTCATCCCATTGCCTTCTTGGCTGCATGGTTTCTGCTGAGTAGTGCAAACTTATTGATTCTCCTTTGTAGGTAACTTTTCGTTTATCCTTGGGTGCTTTTAAAATTTTCTCTTTATCTTTGGTTTTGGCAGGTTTGATGATATGTCTTGGTGATTTTCTTTTGGGATCTATCTTGTATGAGGTTCGATGAGCATCTTGGGTAGATACCTTTTCATCTTTCACGATGCCAGGAAATTTTTCTGCCATCAGATCTTCCACTATTCTCTCTGTATTTTCTGTTATCCCTCCCTCTTCCGGAACTCCAATCACATGCAAATTATTCTTGATAGAGTCCCCCATGATTCTTAGGGTTTCTTCATAGTTTTAAATTCTATTTGATTTTTCTTCAACTATATTTGTGTCAGTTGCCTTATCCTCCAGCTCCCCCACTCTGCATTCCAGTTTCTCCAGTCTGCTCCTCTGACTTCCTATTGAGTTGTCTGATTCTGTGTCTTTATTGTTAATCTTTTGGATTTCTGAATGCTGTCTCTCTATGGATTCTTACAGCTTATTAATTTTTTCACTATGTTCTTGAATAATCTTTTGGATTTCTTCAACTGCTTTATCCGTGTATACCTTGGTTTTTTCTGTAGATTGCCTTATTTCATTTGTGAGGTCATTCCTGATGTCTTGAAGCATTTTGTATACAATTTTTTTATATTCTACATTTGGCAATTCTAGGAATGTATCTACATCCGGGAATGATTTTGATTCTTTGATTTGGGGGTTTGTAGAAGCAATCATGGTCTGCTTCTTCATGTGATTTGATGTCGACTGCTGTCTCTGAGCCATCTATAATATACTGTAATATTTTCTTTTATATTTGCTCACTAAGTCTTATCTCTTGTTTTGTTTTGTTACAGTACACCCAGATGGGCTACTAGATTGTGGTATCGTGATTGCTGTAGCTTTTGAATCACTTACGTCCTATTACCAGCTTGCCTGAGCTGTTACCAGGTATATAAGTGTATGAGTCTATTCACTATTCTTGAATAGAATCAGCTCAGGTGTCCTGATAGCTGGTCACCTAGTGCGTGGTGTAGGCTCTCACCTATTATCTTAGAGGAGTAGTGGTGATGGTTGTATGTGCCAGTTTCTATTAGTGGCAGGGGGTCACATTTCGAGGAGGGCAGGATGCTGACAGCCTTCCTTCAAGTGTCAGTGAGGTAGGTGTGGCTCTATTCTCTAGAGTGCTCTGGTGGGTAGTCTCTGCAGCTGTATCTTAGGCACCCAATGCTTGGGTAGACGTCACTATTCTCAGACCCCTCTAGGCTAGGTGGTGTGGGTGGAGTCTCAGCCCTCAGTTCACCGGTGTGGATCAGCGAGGGCTCTGTTTAATAGGCAGAGAGGTATCTGACCTCCAAAACTTGCCTTTCCACTGCTGAGCTAAAACAATTATGGTCAGATCTCTATCAGAATTGCCTTTGCATTTTAATAGCCACCTAGTTACCTGTAGGGTGAAAGCCAAAGACTATGGGTCTGTTAATGCCTGGATGGAGCTGATTCTGTATTGTTATTCCAGTTTAGGGAGTCAGGGAAGGATTTTTTCTTTGATTGTTAAATGCTGCTTTTCTCAGGCCAGGAGAATGGGTTAGAAAAGAAAGAAGAAAAAAATCCAGCAGTGCACTTCACTCTCTGGCACAGAGAATTCCAATGTTAATGAAGCTGGCTGGGGCAATGAGGGGTGGAATCAGATATATAGAAGAGAGTAGCCTGGCAAAATATATAAAGTTACTTATGTTGTTTGGTGAGGACTGTTTTTTCTGAGATTCCAGAGCATTGTGTCGCTCGTGTGTGCTGGCTGGATCCCTGCTGAGACTGTCACAGAGGGTTAGGGCTGCGTCCATGCTCACACTGTCTAAGGAAGCCACAATCGGCTCCCCCACACTTAGTCCAAAGCCCAGCACCAAGGTTTCCTTTCTGGGACGCTGCACTCCAGGCTGTAAAACGGGTCGCTGCTTCCCTGTGGTTTTTCGTTTCCCTGTCAGCCGCGTCTGTGTGGAGCCTGCGTGTGCTGTCTGGGTCCCCTCCAAAGTTGGTCCTGAGGGTTAGGCCTACATCCGTGCTTCCCTGTCTCAGTAAGCCACAATCAGCCCCACCACTCTGGCACCAGGGAACCGCGAGGGCTCAAGGCTGTGGCGTGGGACACTGGCTCCGGAAGTGGTCCCTGCTGCAGTGTGGCTTTTTGCTCCCCTGTTACTCAGGTCAACTCCTTAGTTGTGTGTTTGATGGTCAGGGTTTGTAGATTGTCCTTTATGTAATTGATTCACTTGTTTTTTCAAGTCTTTGTTTCAAGAGGGATAAGTGGAAGCTTCTACCTAGTGAGCCATCTTGGTCCTGCCCCCGTGTCTGCCTCTTTATGTGATTTGATGTTGACTGTTGTCTCTGAGCAATCTATAAGTTATTGTACTAGTTTATTTTATGCTTGCTTTTTATATCCTAGCTTCTTGCTTTGTTTAGTTTTGGTATACCCAAATAAGCTGCTTGAGTGCGCTAGGTTGATTATTTTCACCTTTGAAGCTCTAATGTACTATCACCAGATGGCTAGCACTGTTACCAGGTATATGAGCCTAGGAGTTCATTTACTTTTCTTGTATGGATTCAACTCAGGTGCCCAGGTAGTTGGTCATAAAGTGTAAGGTACAGGCTCTGTCCTACAGTCTTAGAGGGGCAGGGGTTATTGGTGTAGGCAGAAGTATCTGGCTGCAGTAGGGAGTCAGACTCTGATCAAGGCAGGGGTCTGACAGCTGTCCTCTGAGTGTCTGTGAGGAAAGTGCATCCCTGTTCTGTAGAGCACATGGGTGGGTTCTGCAGAAGGGCGATGGGTACCCAATGCTTTTGGTTGTAAGTTCTGGGCAGTACTACTTATCCTTGGAGCCCTGTCACAGGTGGCCAGGTATTGTGGGTGGAGCCACCAGTCCTTAGGCCCCTTATGTGGGTAGGTGAAGACCCTGTTTAATAGGCAAAGCAGTGTCAAACATCAAACACCCATCTTTCCACCGTTCAGGTGAAACAGTTGCAGTCTGGCAACAAGGGCCTATTCTTCTGAAATGGGCCCACAGAGGTCCATGCTGGGGTGAAAGGTATTCAAAGCCCATGGACCGTTTGTGCCTGAACAAGAGCTACTTCTGTCCTGAGCTCCCCAGCTTAATTGAGCTAGCAGATTATCTTTCCCCCAGTTGTGAACTTATACCTTCTTCAAGGATGGAAAAATGGCTCAGAGTGGTACCAGGGCCTATCTCAGGCCCAGGGAAGTTGACAGCCACTGAAGCCGGCTTGGGGGCTAGGGGGGTGGTAAAATAAACACAAGTAATTAGCTGTTGCTGCGAGTGCCATTCTTCTCTTGTTCTGGAGGTGTGAGGAGTCTGTGCAACTTGCTGTCTTCCCCTGAGCTAAACGCCTCTGGAACGCTACTGCCAGCCCCACTGCAGTCACTCCAGGGAATGGTGCCTGAGGATTCCTGGCTATTCAGGTCCAGTAACTCCTCTCCACTTCTGAATAGTCTCTCCCTCCCTCTGCCGCTGAGTCTGTTTTCTAACTTTGCCTTTGATGTTCAGGGCTCCTAGCTTGTCATAAATATAATCACTTCACTTGTTTTTTCGGGTCTTTTTTGTAAGAGGGATCACTGGCAGCGTCTCACTACTCTGCCATCTTGGCCTTGCCTCTCTAATATAATCAACAATTTTTTAAAAAAAGAAAGAAAAGAGTGAAACCTGGAGAAACAACAAATAACAGAATGAGATCCACAGAAAAACTAGATATTGGAGCTATCAGACAACGACACTGAAATAACTCTATTATGTTGAAAGAAATAAAGGCAAGACTTAGAAATTTGGCAAAAAACTAGAAACTAAGAAAAAGATCAACTTAGAAAGTCAACTGAAAACTATAGCTGAAGTTAAAATCTTAAGGTATGTATATAACAGCAGATCACAAATGCTGAAGAGAGATTTAGTGAACTGGAAGATATGTTGGAAGAAAAGAGGCATAGACAAAAGAAAAAATATATATAATGTAAAAAGGAATAAGATACAGAGAATACAATGAGAATATCTAGCATAAGATACTTTAAGAAGGAAGAAAAAGAATGAGGCAGAAAAACTGAGATTATGGCTGAGAATTTTCTTCAAATGATTAAAGAGATCAAGTCACAGATCCTAGAAGACTTACAAAACCCAAACCAAAAAAAAAAAAAAACAAAGCCACTGCCGTCGAGTCGATTCTGACTCAAAGCTACCCTATAGGGCAGAGTAGAACTGCCCCGTAGAGTTTCCAAGGAGCGCCTGGTGGATTCGAACTGCTAACCTTTTGTGTAGCAGCCATAACACTTAACCACTACGCCACCAGGGTTTCCTTATAAGACCCATGTAGGGTAAATACGAAGAAATTCGTATCTAGGTACATCAAAGTAGGACTGCTGAAAGTAAAGACAAAAAACCCCACAAAAAACAAATAATTTAACACTACTTAAAGAATGGAAGAGATTATCTTTAAAGGACGGACAAAAAAACTGATGACTTCTCTACAGAAATAGTGAAAACCCTAAGACAATAAGATGATATATTTAAATTATAGAGAGAAAATATATGGCAACCCAGAACTCTATGCTGAGGAAAAACATCATGCATGAGCAAAGACCTTTTGTTTTCAGACAAACAAAACCTAGATAAGTTAACATCAGCATGCCCACATTAAAGAAAATTCCAAAGGTATTCTTCAAGCAGAAAGAAAATAAGGTGAAAGGCTTAAGATGCAAGAAGGAATGAAAGTTAATGAAACAGGTAAAAATAGAGGATTACTGACTGCATGACATAATAAGAATAGACTTTATTGGGTTTAAAATATGTAAGAAATTAAAATGTATGATAACAACAGCATTTTGACTTTTATGGCTCTATGGTCAGGAAACATGTTGTGTAATATTTTGATGTTTTGGATTCTGTTAATGCTTGCTTTGTGGCCTAATACGTGGTCTAGTCTCAAGAATGCTCCATGAGTGTTAGAAAAGAAAGTTTACTTGACTACCGTTGGGTGAAGTGTTGTGTTTAAGTCTGTGAGATCAAGTTGGCTGATTGTGGTATTTAGATCTTCCGTGTCTTTATTGAGCTTCTTTATGGATATCCTGTCTGTCATCACAAGTGGTATGTTGAAGTCTTCTACTATTATTGTGGAGCTATTTCTCTTTTCAATGCTGTTTGAGTTTGTTTTATGTATTTTGGAGCCCTGTCATTGGGTATATAAGTATTTATTATGATTTTGTCCTCCCGGTATATTGACCCTTTAATCATTATATAGTGTATTTCCTTTTCCTTTCTGGTGTATTTTACTTTAAAGCCTGTTTTATCAGAGATTAATATTGCCGCTCTTATTTTTTATTGTTGTCTGCTTGATATATATATATATATATATATATATAAAATTCTTCCATTCTTTGAGATTTAGTTAATGTCTTTGAGTCTATGGTGTGTCTCTTGCAGTCTGCATACAGACGGATCATGTTTTTTAATCCATTCTGCTACTTTCTCTCTCCTTATTGGTGCAATTAAACCATTTACATTATCGTAATTATTCATAGTTATGAGTTTAGTGCTGTCATTTTCGTCTTTTTTGTGTATGTGTTGTTGACATTTTCCTTATTCCCCTTAATTTTCTCTGTTGAGTCGTTGTTCTTTGTGCATTTTCTTTCCATCCTCTTCATTTTTGTTGCCTTTGTATTTACTGCTAATTAATTTTTTTCCGTGCTGAATCGTTTTTCTTTTTAGTCTTTCATCTTTTTCCTTGTTGCTTTTGTATTTGCCGAGAATTTATGTTTTCCTTGTTTTTTTTTATTTTAATGTGTAGGATTGTTAGTTTCCTTTGGGTTACCTTAACATTTACCTCTGTTTTTCTAAATTTAAACCTATCTTTTATTTCTTTATATCGTCTTGATTTCCTCTCCACATGAAAGATCTATGACTACATTATTTAGTCCCTCTTTTTTCTCTTAATGTTGTCATCTTTTACAAATCGATGTCTCTGTTTCAATATTTTCAGTGTTTTAGCTTTGATTTATTTGTGATGTCCCTATGTGCGTTGATATCTGGTAGTTCTGTCCCGTGTTCTAGTGTTGGGTTGTTAGCTGATGTTATTGATTTTCTAACTGGAGAACTCCCTTTATTATTTCTTGTCATATTGGTTAGGTTTTTAAAAATTCCCTAAACTTCTGCTTATCTGGAAATGTCCTAATTTCACTGTCATATTTGAGAGACAGTTTTGCTGGATATATAATTCTTGGCAGGCAATTTTTTTTTTTCCTTCAGGGCTTTGTATATGTCCCTCTTGCCTGCATGGTTTCTGCTGAGTAGTCCGAGCTTGGTCTTACTGACCCTTCTTTATAGGTGACTTTTTGTTTATCCCTAGCTACTCTTAAAATTCTCTCTTTATATTTGGTTTTGGCAAGCAAGATTATAATATGTCCTGGTGACTTTATCTTGGCATCTACCTTGCGTGGGGTTCAGTAAGTATCTTGGATAGATATCTTCTTATCTTTCACAAGATCAGGGAAGTTTTTAGCCAAGTCTTCAACAATTCTTACTGTGTTTTCTGTTATCCCTCCACCCCCCACCCCGATTCTGGTGTTCCAATCACCCTTGATAGAATCCCGCATAATTCTTAGAGTTTCTTCAATTTTAAAAAATTACTTTATCTGATTTTTCCTCAAATAAGTTGGCGTCAAGTGCTTTATCTTCAGTCTCACTAATTCTGACTTCCAGTGCCTCAATTCTGCTTCTCTCATTTTCTATTGAGTTGTCTAATTCTGAAATTTTATTGTTACTCTTTTGGATTTGCTTGCTATCTTTCTATGGATTCTTGCAGCCTGTTACATTTGTCATTATACTCTTGTATAACCTTCTTAAGTTCCTCTGTTGTTTTATCTCTGTGTTCCTTGGCTTGTTCTTCGTTTTGCCTGATCTCCTCCTGGATCTTTTGAAGAGCTCCGTCTCTTAATCTTTTAAATTCTACCTCTGGTAATTCCTGGAATTTCTCTTCATTTGAAAGATTTCTTGATTTGTTGTTTTGGGAGCTTCCTGAATCCATCATGGTCTGCTTCTTTATGTTATTTGATATTTACACTTGTCTCTGAGCCATCAATAAGTTATTATATCCATTTATTTTATGTTTGCTTACTGAGTCAGAATCTACTTGATGGCACTGGGTTTTTTTTTTTTTTTTTTTTTTTTTTGGTGTACTGTGTCCTAGCTTCTTGTTTTATTTTGATATGCCCAAACAGGCTGCTTGGGTGAGCTAGTTTGATTATTGGCACCTTTGAAGCTCTTACATCCTGTCACCAGGTGATCAGAGCTGTTACTAGGTATGTGAGCCTAGGAGCCCTTTTACTTTTCTTGTATGGATTCAGCTCAGGTGTCCAGGTAGTCGGTCACCAAGTGTGTGGTGTAGGCTCTCACCTACAGTCCTGCATAGACAGGGTTGATTGGTGTAGGTACAGGTGTCTGGCTACTGTGGGGGGAATGACTGCCCCTGAGTGTCTGGGAGGAAAGCATGTCCCTGTTCCCTAGAGCACATAGGTGGGTGGGTTTTGCAGCCAGACCATGGTCACCCAATGCTGTTGGTTGTAAGGACTGGGATTCACCACTTATTCTTGGACTCCTGAATTGGGTGGCTAGGTGGCATGGGTGGAGCCACCAACCCTCAAGTCACTGATGTGGGTAGGTGAGGACCCTGCTTCATTGGCAGAACGTTGTCAAATATCACGAATTTGCCACTCCACTTTATAGCTGATAGAGTTGAAAATAGGCTTCAGGTATATACCCTGTCGTAGTGTGCTAATGAGGGCCTACGCTGTTGAAATGGGCCCACACAGGTCTATGCAAGGGTGAAAGGCATTCAGAGTCCTTGGACCCCTTATGTCTGTGCCTTCCCTGAGTTCCTGGCTTAGGGAAGCTGGCAGATTATTTTTTGTTGTTTGTTCCTGCTCCAGGGCATGTGATAGTTCCTACTTCTGGCCCAGGGGACCCAGAAATAGCCGAAGCTGGTCCAAGACTAAAAACAGAGAGGGAGGAAGCAGGTAAATGGGAGAGATGTTCTTCCCAAAGGGGATGATTTTTGATTTGTGTGGCATTTTAAATGCATGTACTTATCTTTTGCCAACTTAGCACTGCTTTTCACTGGTTCTGGAGGCTTGTGTAGACTTTCTACCACTCGGTCTCTTCTGATGTGAAAAACATGTCCCGAGCGTCACTGCTTGCCTCACCGCACATGCCATCTTCTTCTTCGGTCTTCCTTATTCATCAGCTAGCTTTCCCACACATACGAGGCCACTGAAAACACTGTGGCTTGGATCAGTTGCATCTTAGTTTTCAAGGTGATGTCTTTGCTTTTCAATACTTTAGAGGTCTTTTGCAGCCGATTTGCCCAATGCAATGCATCTTTTGATTTCTTAACTGCTGTTTCCATGGGTGTTGATTGTGGATCCAAATAAAATGAAATCCTTGACAATCTCAATCTTTTCTCCGTTTATCATGATGTTGCTCATTGGCCCAGTAGTGATGATTTTTGTTTTCTTTATGTTGAGGTGCAATCTATACTGAAGGCCGCTGTCTTTGATCTTCATCAGTCAGTGCTTCAAGTCCTCTTATCTTTTAGCAAGCAGGGTTGTGTCATCTGCAAAATGCAGGTTGTTAATGAGTCTTCCTCCAATCCTGATGTCGTGTTCTTCGTATAGTCCAGCTTCTCAGATTATTTGCAGATTAAATAAGTATTGTGAAAGGATACAACCCTGACACACACCTTTCCTGACTTTAAACCATGCAGTATCACTTTTTTCTGTTTGAACATCTACCTCTTGATCAGGTTCCTCATCAGCACAATGAAGTGTTCTGGAATTCCCACTCTTCGCAATGTTATCCATAATTTGTTATGACCCAAGCAGTCAAATGCCTTTGCATAGTCAATAATACACAGGTAAACATCTTTCTGGTATTCTCTGCTTTCAGCCAGAATTGATATGACATCAGCTATGATATCCCTCCTTCCATGTCCTCTTCTGAATCCTGCTTAAATTTCTGGCAGTTCCCTGTCAATGTACTGCTGCAGCTGCTTTTGAATGATTTTTAGCAGAATATTACTTGCATGTGATATTAATGATATTGTTTGATAATTTCCAGATTTGGTTGGATCACCTGTCTTAGGAATAGGCGTAAATATAGATCCTTTCCAGTTCGTAGGCCAGGTAGCTGTACTCCAAATTTCTTGGGATTAGACAAGTGAGCGATTCCAGTGCTGCATCCATTTGGTGAAACATCTCAGTTGGTATTCCATCAATTCTTGGAGGCATTTTTTTCTCACCAATTCCTTCAGTGCAGCATGGACTTCTTCCTTCAGTACCCTCGGTTGCTGATCATATGCTACTTCCTGAAATGGTTGAAGGTCGACCAATTCTTTTTGGTATAGTTACTGTGGGTATTACTTTCATCTTCTTTTGATGCTTCCTGCGTCATTTAATATTATACCTGTAGAATCCTTCAGTATTGCAACTCAGGAGTTGAATTTTTTCGTCAGTTCTCTCAGCTTGAGAAATGCTGAGTGTGTTCTTCCCTTTTGGTTATCCATCTCCAGATCTTTACACACGTCATTATAATACTTTTTCTTCTCAAGCCACCCTTTGAAATCTTCTGTTCAGCTCTATTACTTCATCATTTCTTCCGTTCACTTCAGCTACCTGACATTCAAGAGCAAGGTTCAGAGTCTCTTCTGACATCCGTTTTGGTCTTTTCTTTCCTTCCTGTCTTTTAAAGGACCTCTTGCTTTCTTCATGTGTGATGTCCTTGATGTCATTCCACAACTCGTCTGGTCTTCAGTCGTTAGTGTTGAACACGTAAAATGTATTCTTGAGGTGGTCTCTAAATACAGGTGAGATATACTCAAGGTCGTACTTTGGCCCTTTTTGACTTATTCTAATTTTCTTCAGTTTCAACTTAAACTCCCATGTGAGCAATTGACAGTCTGTTTCACAGTCGCTCCCTGGCCTTGTTCTGACTGATGATATGAGTTTTCCCATCTTCTCTTTCCACAGATGTAGTCAGTTTGATTCCTGTGTATTCCATCTGGTAAAGTCCACGTGTATAGCTGCCGTTTATGTTGGTGGAAAAAAATATTTGCAGTGGATGAGTCACTGGTCTTGCAAAATTCTTTCATGAGATTTCTGGCATCATTTCTATCAGCAATGCTGTATTTTCCAACTACTTTTCCTTTGTTTCCAACTTTAACATTCTAATGACCGGTAATTATCAATGCATCTTGATTGCATGTTTGATCAATTTCAGGCTGCAGAAGTTGTTTAAAATCTTCAATTTCTTTATCTTTGGCATTAGTGGTTGGTGCATAAATTTGAAGAGTCATATAAACTGTTCTTCCTTGTAAGTGTATGGATATTAGCTATCAGTGACAACATTGTACTTCAGGCTAGATCTTGAAATGTTCTCTTTGACGATTAAGGTAACGTCATCTTTTGACTCTGGTGGAATATCCATGTTTGTAAGACCGCTCACAGACTGTTTCACCAGAGAGTTTTCTGGTACTGCAATATCTACCACTAATCTCTGTGATCCCTGTGAATTGGCAAAATAAGAATAGCGCTATAGATTTCTTCCAAATACAGAAAACATAATTATGAAAATGTTCTTGCTATTGATTATATTCTTTACTAATCTGTTCCTATGGGATTTTTGGTACTTCACTTGAAAAATGAGTCCAAGGTACTGTGATGTGATTGTTTATTTTGTGTGGCCTTTCTAGCCATGGTCTTATAACATCCACCCTGGTGCTTGGGCAGGACTGTGTGATAGGGTAATTGTGGCTCACCAAGGGGATTGTTTAGTTTTCCCTTCAAAGAGAACCAGTTCCAGAGCAAAGAGAAGGATTCAACTCCCATCAAGGAAGAACAGCCAGGAGCTGAGCGTATATTATGGACCTGAGATCCCTACACTGAGAAGCTCCTAGAAGCAGGAGACTGAGATAGAGAGAGGAAGCTGTAACCCTGAAGACAGTAAGATGCCATGGCAGGAGAGACCAAGCAACAGGGACCCGGCTATAGGAGATGATGGCCCAGGGAGAAGGAAAGCTGAGTGCCTTCGGAGAGAGGCCCAAGGCCAGGCAGAGTCACACCTATGAGCACAGGAGGGAAGAGGCTCTCCTGATAGAAGAACTGTATTCTGAGTGTCTTTGAGCCTGAGTTATAACTGTTACTTCCCTAATAAACCCCATAATCGTGAATATGGACTATGAGTTCTGTGTGGCCATTGTAATGAGTTATTGAACCCAGCAGAGAAGTAGGGAGTACTCTGTGAGGGACAGTTGGTGTCAGAGTTAGTGAAGACGGCGGAGAGAGGATAGTTTTTTCACCAATGCCTTCAATGCAGCTTCGATTTCTTCCTTTTATACCACCAGTTCTTGATCTTATGCTACCTCTTGAAATGGTTGAAAATTATCCAGTTCTACTGCAGTACTATATTAATATCAGACAAATTATACTTCAGAAAAAGGAGTATTATTGGGAATAAGTAGGGACATAACATAATAAAGGTTCAATTCTCCAAAAAGATCAACAATCCTAAATGTGTACGTGTTTAACAACAGGGCTGCAAAATACAAAAACTAATAAATCTGAAAGGGGAAATGGACAAATATGCATTTATAACTGATATCAGTACTTTTCTATCAATAATTAATAGAGCCCTGGTAGTTGAAGTCCAAAGCATCTGTATGAACCACTCATGGATGTCTATGTGTGTGAGTATGTGTGTATGTATGTATATAATATAAAGACAAGTAATACAGAAATAAACATAGATATATGTTGTAGTCCTTGGGAGGTACAAACGGTTAGTGCATTCAGCTGCTAACCAAAATGTTGGAGGTTTGAGTCCACCCAGAGGCACTTCGGAAGAAAGGCTTGGTGATCTACTTTTGAAAAATTAGCCATTGAACTGACACACTTGTGTGTCACTACTACTCTGACACACATGGGGCGAGGGGTCACCATGAGTCAGATTAGCTTGATAGCAATCGAATGATTTTTTTATTCATTCTGCCAATGTTTGTCTTTTAATTGGTATCTTAGGCTAGGTTTTCTAGAGAAGCAAAACCAGTGAGGTGTATATATATATACGTATATGTATGTATGTATTTATATATAAATAGATTTATATCAAGGAAATGGCTCGCGAGGCTGTAGAGGCTGGTAAGTCTCAAGTCCATGGGTCAGGCTGGTGGCTTCTCCTGACTCATAGATGCAGGGACTGCAGAACTCAAGATCTGCAGGTCATACAACAGGTCTGTGGCTCACAGGCTGCAAAGGGTGACAAATCTCAAGATCGGCAGATAAGCTGGCAGGCGGCGGCTCACAGACTGCGGAGGCTGATGAATCCCAAAATTGGAAGGTAAGCTGAGAGTTCAAGTCCCAAAAAACTTGAGATCAGATGAAGAGGAGCCAGCTGCAGGATTCAGAGTGAGCAAAAGCTCAAGAGCCTTGCCAGAAAGTCCACCTATATTCGATGCAGTCCACACCCCCGAGGAAACTCCCTTACATCTGATTGGCTACTCACAGCAGATCCCATCATGGAGGTAATCACATTATATCACATCTCATCATGGAAATGATTGCATCGTTATACGACTGCTAAACTACATCATAACTGCCAAAGCACTGAGAATCATGGTCCAACAAAGTTGACACACAACTTTAATGATCCCAATTGTGAATTTAATCTATTTATATTTAAAGCAATTCATGATAAGGAAGGACTTATATCTTCTACTTTTGTAGTAGGTCATATATGTATTTTGTTTCTCATTTTCTTCACTACTGTCCACTTTTGTGTTTGACTGATTTTTTTCAAGTGTACAATTTTGATCCTCTCCTTTTTTCCTTTCCTGATATTTTTTAGCTTCTTAGTGGTGACCATGAGGATTACAATTAATATCTTATATTTATAACAATCTTCTTTTAATTAATACAAATTTAGCTTCAACAGTATACAAAATTCTGCTTTTATTCAGCTCAGTTACCACCCCTACTTACGTTGCTGGTACAAGAATTGCATCTTTATACATTGTGTGTCCATTAAGAGAGATGTGTAAGTATTTTTATGCATTCGTGCTTTAAATCATATATGAGAAAAAGAGAGGCATGATATAAAAATATTACTCACTTTGTTTTATCTAAGTAGATACCTTTACGGAGTCTTTGTTTCTTTTTATGGCTTCCAGTTACTGTCTAGTGTCCTTCCATGCCAGCCAGAATGATTCCCTGTAGCATTTCTCATAAGGCAGTTCTGCTACTAACACACTCCCTCAGGTTTTGTGTATCTGGGCATGTCTTAATTTCGCCTTCATTTTTGAAAGATAGTTTTGCTAGATATTGAAATCTTGGTTCATAGTTTTGTTTCTGTATTTTTTTTCCAGTATCTTAACTACATCATCCCACTATTTTCTCATCTCAATGGTTTCTGATGAAAAATCAACAGTTAAACTTGTTCAGACTCTCTTGTACCTTAGGAGTCACTTATCTCTTGCTGCTTTCAAGTTTCTGTCTTCATCTTTTGACATTTTGATTGTGTCTGTCTGTGGATATCTATGTATTTATTGTCCTTTGAGTTTATTGAGCTTCTTGGATATCTAGATGACATTTGGGAAACTTCCAGTCATTACGTTTTCAAATATTCCTTCTGTCCTTTCATCTTTCTTTCCTTTCTGGGACTCCCTTAATGAGTACATTGGTATGCTTGATGTTGTCCCGCAGGTCCCTTAGGCTCTGTTCATTCTCTTCATTCTTTTTCCTTTATGCTCCTCAGTTAGAACAATTTCAGTTGTGCTTTTTCAAGTTTACATTTTCCTGCTTTCTTGCTCAAATCTGCTGTTGAGCTCCTCTAATGAAAATTTTATTTCAGCTATTCTACTTTTCAGCTCTATAATTTCTATTTGGTTCTTTTGTATAATATTTCTTTATTAATATTTTCTACTTGTTCATACATTCTTCTCTTGGCTTCCTTTTTTTGTGTGTGTGTCTATGGTTTCTTTAGCTCTTTGAGGAAATTTAAGACAATTGGTTTAAAATCTTTGTCTAGTAATCCCAATATCTGTGTTTCCTTAGGGATGCTTTCAGTTCATTTCTCTTCTTTCTTTCTTCTTAACAAATGAACCATCCTTTTCTTTTTTCTTTTTATGACTTAAAATAGTGTGTTGCAAACTGGATATCTTAAATATTATAATGTAACTCTGGAAATCAGATTCCCTCCTGTCATTAGGGTTTGCTTTTTTTTTTTTTAATTGTTGAGGGCCAGTCATCTATTTGCTTAGTGATGTTTCCAAACTATTTCTGCAAAGATTGTATGTCTTCTCATGTGTGGACACTGAAGTTCTGTTCTGTTATCTCAGCAGTCAGTTCATGACCTGACAGTGCTTTCTTTAAATGCTTGTAGCCAAAAAGAAAAAGTAACATTATCCCAGTCTTTGCAGATTGGCTCTGAACTGGGGCATTCTTTCAATGCTAAGCAAGAGCGCCTAAAACTCTGCCTTAGCCTTCACTTCCTGCCTCCATGGAGCCCAAAGATCAGCCAGAGGTGCAAGCCTAAAGCTTTGTCAGGATCTTTATGAGCATGTCTTCATCCTTAGGCAAGAACATTGGGCTCCAGACTTCTCAGTATATGTGGTAGCCCTTCAAAGCCCTTAAACCACCAACCATCTTCCTTTCAGCCCCCTTTTTTCCAAGCTTTTTGGATGTCTCTGCTGTTTACTCTGTCCTTCATCCTTTGACCCTGGAGGTAGGACCAATTCTTTGAGCTTCTTACTCCTGAGTTTCCATCACATCATACATTTTTTCTTGTGTGCTGTTGAGTCAATTCTG
The DNA here is from genome assembly GCF_030014295.1 of Loxodonta africana. Taxonomy (NCBI): domain Eukaryota; kingdom Metazoa; phylum Chordata; class Mammalia; order Proboscidea; family Elephantidae; genus Loxodonta; species Loxodonta africana. Next base: position 79,339,155 of record NC_087362.1, read on the forward strand.
ACTCATAGTGACTATAGGATGGAGTAGAACTTCTCCAAAGGGTTTCTAAGGCTGTAATCTTTATGGAAGGAAACGGTCATATCTTTCTCCTGTGGAGTAGTTGGTGGATCAAATCAAAAAGTTTAAGAGCTGGGTGCTTAACCACTGCATTACTGGGGCTCCTTTTCACATCATGCATCATAATAGATTTTTAACACACCCCTCAGAAACATAGAAGTCCATAAATTATCAAGTATACAGAAGATTTAACACGTATAAAAATAACACCAAATTGATATATGTATATATGCATGCATTATCCAACCACTAAAGAATGTACATTCATCTCATGCACATAAAAACATAGTGTTTATAAAAATTGACTATATACTGTGTTATAAAGCAAGTCTCAACAAATTTCAAGAGTCTGCAATAATATAGAGGATACTGTGTAAGTACACCATAATTTAAAAAAAAAACCATCTTAGAAAAAGAAAATACAAAATCTCCACGTGCTTGGATATTTTAAAATACTATGAGTCAAAAAAGACATCATGATGAAAATTTGAATACATTTTGAAGTGAACAGTTACGAACATAGTGCATATAAAAATTTGTGCAGTACAGACAATATAATATAGGAAACTAATAGCCTTAAAAATATAATTGGAAAGAACAAATCTTGAAAAATAAGTGAGTTAAACATCCATTCAAAATGTTGGGAAAAAACCCCAGAAACAAACATTCATAGGAATTTTTGTTTCTATTAATGATTGAATACATGCAACAGACGATCAACGAAGACTAAAGTTGATTCTTAGAAAATGCTAGTAAAATTGAGAAACTTTAGGCAAGATTGATCAAGTGAAAAAGAATGAAGGTATAAATACCGAATATCAGGAATTAGAAAGAAAATGACTACAGATCTTGCAGAACATAAAGGTAATGTGAGAATGTCATGAACCATATTAGCCAATAAATTTGCAAATTTAGGTAAAGTAGGCAAACGTATACCATGTAAGTTAATAACAACGACTCAAGAAGAAACAGGAAGTAAAAGTAATTCCACAACTGTTAATAGAATTGAATTAGAGCTCAAACTATTCTCAAAAAGAAAACTTCATGTCAGATAGCTTTTCCTGCAAATTCTGCCAAATATTCAAGAAATATTTCACAAATTTTTCAATATAAAATGAAATATATACCCAAACTCATTTTATAAAGCTTATAGAATGAATATTGATACCAAAACCTGACAAGAGCAGCACAAGATGGGAAAAATACAGGCCAATGCCACTGATGAACATAGATGCAAAATATAAAAATAAATAGGCAAAACAAATCCAGCAATACTATAGAGAAGATTATATTATGACCAAGTTGGGTCTATCCCAAGAATTCAAGGTTAGTTTAACATTCAAAAATGAATCAGTATAATTTACCGTATGTACAGGAAAAATAAATGTGATTACATTAATAGGTGTAATAAAATAAGTATTTGATAACCTTCAGCATCCACTCATGTTTTTTAAAAGAACATCTAGCATGCCATGAGACCAGAAGAACCAGAAGGTTCCCGGCTACTGTTGCTGAACATTTTGATCAAAGAGTCCATAGCAAAGCCCTGATCAAAAGGGGGAAAATGCAGAACAGAATTTCACATTCTCATGAACCCTAGACTTTTTGGAGCCATTGAGGGTGAATGAACTCCTGAAACTATTGCCGTGAGATAATCTTTAAATGTTACACCAAAAGCATTCCCTTGAATCATCTTAAAACCGAAGTATAAAAAAGAAAAAACCAAACTGTTGCTGTTGAGTTGATTCTGACTCAGAGACCCTGTAGGACAGAATAGCACTGCCCCACATGGTTTCCAAGGTGCAGGTGGTGGATTCAAACTGCTCTTCTTTTGCTTGGCTACTGTATCACTTAACCACTGTGCCACGAGGGCTCCGGAACATTAGCTTACTTAACTAATAAAAATGGTCTACCTTGAGCATATGCTCTTTGAAGAACTGTCTACATGGCATCAGATTGACAACAGCTACTGAAAAGATTAGATAGAACCTTAAGGAGCAGTGGGTTTATGTTAATGACAGAGGAACTGCTCAGAAAAGGAGGGTAAGAATGGTTGCACAACTTGAATGTAACCGATGTCATTAAATTGTACAGGTAGAAACTGCTGAGTTGGTGTATGTTTTGCTGCATATATTCTCCACCACAAAAAATACATTTACAGGTAATAATTAACAAAAAATGTCAAGGAGAGCTAAATATTTTGAAAATAAGACAGAGTTGCATGTGAGGGAATGAGTGGGGTGAGCTGTTTTAGATTAATAGTCAGTAAAGGCTTATGGGAGCAGGATATTTGAGAAGATAACTGACCTATATCAAAGGAGAGAATAGCTGTATGAAGTTCTGGAGGGAGGATATTGCCAATAAAGGAAAGAGTTGTTTCTGAGGCCCTTAAATAACCAAGTGTTTTGGCATGTTTGAGGAAGCTCAGGAAATAAGTCATGGCTAGTGTGGAATGAACCAAGGGAAGACTGTTAGGAAATGAGGTTAGTATGGTGAGCAAGCCCCGCATCATGAAAGACCATGGGAAGGATTTGGGAATTTTTCCTAATCGCCATGAGAAGCCACTGAAATGATGCTGTTATGTAGACTGTAAGAGGGAAGATCGATGGCACAGAGTCCAGTTTTAACCAAGAGATGATGGTGGCTGTAAGGTGGAGGTAGTGAGAAGTGGATAGAGTCAGGATTTATGTTAAGGTAGCGCCAAGAGTCCAGAATATGTGTCAATGGATTGGATGCAAGATTTGAATAAAGGAGAGAAATCAAGGATGATTTCTAGGTTTTTGTCCTGAACAACCCAGAGGATAGTGAGAACATTTGCTGAGATAAGGAAGACTGGCAGGTAAATAAGACACTTGGACCAAGAATTTTATTTGAACCACATTAAGTTTGAGATGCCTAGTAGACATTCAAGGGGAGATGCGAAGTCAGCCATTGGTGAAGGAACAACAGGGCAGAGTATGTAAATGAGGGTATCCTAGGGCTCAGGTGGAATTGACTGCCATGAATTGGCTCAGATAACCTAGACAGTGAGAAGTGATGAGTGATGTTACTTAAACAGGGCATGGAAATCAATGAAAAAGGTGTGGGAGTGTCAGGGAGGCTAAGGTAGAGAAGTTTCTCTCTTCCTAAACCTGATTGGCTGGATTTGAAGACATCATAAGTTCCTGTATAAGAAATATCCAGCAAATTACCAGTTGATTTAATAAATTGATAACAAAGTCCACCTTTCAGCCAAAGATTGAAAAACAAACAAACCAATTGCCATCCAGTGAATTCTGACTCTTAGCAACCCTATAGGACGGAGTAGAACTACCCCACAGGGTTTCTAAGGAGCAGCTCGTGGATTCAAACAGCAGACCTTTTGGTTAGCAGCTGAGCTCTTAACCACTGCACCACCAGGGCTCAGACCAAGAATAACACACGTGAGGAACTTACTCCTTACTTCAATTAAGTATGTAGAAATTCAAATTCGTAATTTTGGAGATTCCCCCTTTTTTTTTTCAAAATGGGGGGCATTGAGATGGAGGATTTTCCTATGCCCACCATCCTAAGGGATTTAATTAACCCATAGTTGAGACATTGTAAACATCTCAAGAAATTATTACCTTTGAGAAACTTGAGGGTGAGTAGGCATATCACCTGGCTCCTCTTAAACTCCTTTTAAAAACCTGACTTGAAGACTCACCTGCCTTTTTGAATAAGTGCCAGCTTGAATAGGCAGGGTTCAGGGAATTGCCAACCAAAGGTATGGTTTCTCCAGAGGCCTCCAAGGGGTGTAAAAGAAGAGCGGAGCCAGACCCCGTGCTTGGGACACACCCTTGGTATGAAATATTTGAGTGTGTGTGTGGTGGGGGAGCACTGGGTGTGGGAGAGTGGGGTGGGTGGGTAATAGGGAAATGCCTGGTTTTTTTTTTTTAAGAAACAGTTTTTTACTTTTTTTTTTTTTTGAATTACAATGAACAGTTCAGTGGAGACACATTCCTTATCTGCAGGGGCTAGTGGAAGTGCTGATAGCTGAGAATGTAGCCTGCTCCCCAAGTGCCAGTTGGCATTTTGGAGAGAAAACTTGATGTTTGGAGCACTGACTGGCCCTGCCTTTTCTAAATAATTAAGGGTGGTGGGGTGGTGGTAAGAGAAAGAGGATGGTCTATGAACACTGACCCTGGAAAATTAACCCGAGTGTGTGGGTTGTGGATAGCAGGAAAAGAACATCACCTGCAAATGACAGCAGTGCCTTTATTTATTTATTTATGCTTCTTTTTAGTTCTGAGTTGTTTTTAAGCTACAAATTAATGGGGCCACCATGAGTTTTCAGAGAATGAGTTTTACAAAAATCTAAGTGTTTTAAATATTGCAAGGATTTACTTATATATGCTGTATATGAGAAAAGTCCTTCCAGTTATAGGGAGGAGAAAGAAAGTATATTCAGGAATTAAATTTTCACAGTTTTCTGAATTCTTATATTTCTCTTGTTGTCCATTTTTCTTTTTTTGTCCTTCATCCACCCCTTCCACCTTGACCCACTGTCTTCATCATCTAGTGCTGCCGTAACAGAAATACCATGAGTGGATGGCTTTAACCAAGAGAAATTTAATACCTCACATTAAAGTAGGCTAATAGTCCAAGGCATCAGCTCTAAGGGAAAGCTTTCTCTCCCTTTCGGCTCTGGAAGAAGGTCCTTGTCCTTAGCCTTCCCATGGTCAAGGAGCTTCTCAGGTGCAGGGACCCTGGGTCCAAAGGACATGCTCTGCTCCTGGTGCTGCTTTCTTGATAGTCTGAGGCCCCCAACTCTCCGCTTGCTTCCCTTTCGTTTTATCTCTGGAGAGATAAAAGGTGGTGCAGGCCACAACCCAGGGAAAGGTGACCTGAGTGAGGGTGGTGTTACAATCCCACCCTAATCCTCTTAAAGTAAAATTACAATCACAAAATGAAGGACAACTACACAATAGTGGGAATCATGGCCTAACCAAGTTGAAACACACGTTTTTTCGGGTTATAATTCAATCCATGACACCCACCAAACCAAACTTGTCACCATCAAGTTGATTCCAAGTCATAGAGACCCTAGTTGATTCGAACTCATAGAGACCCTATAGCATAGAGTAGAACTACCCAATAGAGTTTCCAAGGACTAGTTGTTGGATTCGAACTGCTGACCTTTTGGTTAGCAGCTGAGCTCTTAACCACTATGCCACCAGGGCTCTTCTTGATCCACAGTCCACCCTAATTCACCACTGTGTTAGAAAAAGGTTTTGATACTCTAAATTAGAACTTTTACTATACTTTGTGTTAGTGGTTGCTTTTGGTATGTCTTTAAGCACTGAACAGTTACCTCATACCCGTTAAAAACCCATTGCCACTGAGTCTATTCCAACTCATAGCGGCCCAATAGGGCAGAGCAGAACTGTGCCATAGACTTTCCAAAGAGCACCTGGTGGATTTGAACTGATGACCTTTTGGTTAGCAGCCATAGCTCTTAAACAGTACACCACCAGTGTGGGAGGGGTTTAATTGATAACATGATGTCTGGGCTCCAAGGGAGATGGAATGGATGTGCCGGAGAAGGGCATGCAGAGTCTGCCTGTATAGTCCCCAGAACTCTGTTCAAGATCATAACATACCTCAGTAATCACTTGAATCTAAACATACAACTTTAACAGTTGATGTAAATGACTTTACACATGAATTTTGGAACTCAACTCTTTCTCAGTGGAAGTTCCTTCAACCTAGCCGTTTGTTTGTATTCCCTTAATAATTATGAAAACTAACATTTATTGTGTTCATTCTGTGTGTAAGGCCTTTTTCTAAGTGCCTTGTGTGTTTTATTTAACCTGCATAACAACCTTTTGAATAAGACCCATTTTAGAAATGGGAAACTGAGGCAGTGAGAGGTAAAGTAACGTGCCCAGATCACCCAGCTGACAAATCGAGTTAGGATTTAAACCCAGGCAGTTTGTTTCAGAATTTGCTTATGTAATCACTGTAGATGACAGCAGTGAGCCCTAGTGGCTCTGTGGTTAAAGAACTTGGCTGCTAACTGAAAGGTCAGTGGTTCAAACCCACCAGCCTCTCTGTAGGAGACAGATGTGGCAGTCTGCTTCAGTGAAGATTTACAGCCTTGGAAACCCTATGGGGCAGTTTTACTCTGTCCTTTGGGGTCACTATGAGTTAGAATCGACTTGATGACGGTGGGTTTTGGCACATAATACTAACGTACAGTGTATTCTACATGCCGTGTATATGTTCAGGAACTAATTTTCCCAACATTTATGCCATATATAGATTACCAATCCAGTTGCCGTTGAGTAGATTTTCACTCATGATGACCCCGTGAGTTTTCAGAGTAGGACTGCCCTCCATGCGGTTTTCAATAGCTGTGACCATTTGGAGGTAGATTGCCAGGCCTTTCTTCCAAGGCATCTGAGTGGATTTAAACTGCCAACCTTTCAGTTAGTAGCTGAGCACTTAACTCTTTGTGCCACCTAATACATATATATACTAGGAGGTTTTCCTCCTTATTTGTACTTTAATGATTTTTAGACTCTTATGAATACTTGTTCCTGGCAGTGAACTAGATGCTAAAGAACAGAATAGGCACATGTAACCCTCTCTCACTTTCTCCCTCCCCTCTTTCACAGAGATGAAATGAAAAGGAATTAATGAGGACAGATTATTGGATTAGGGCCCATACTCAGGGCTCTAACGGCATGGGGAGTTTCTCCTGTCACTTCAGTTCTTGTTCAGGAATTGACACCTCCTTTTTGTGAATCACAAAGACCAGTGCTTTATATCAAGCCATTTACATTTGGGGTATGGAGCAGTGATTTAAAAAAATTAAATTTTATTTTCAGAGATTTTTTCTAATAATTGTTTACATTTATTTTAATTGTATATTCTAAAACCCCTACAAAAAGGCTGAATGAAGTTCTTCCCTGAAGGGTGCATATTTTGCAGTCCAGACATCCTGCTCCTCTCAGTCTAAGAGTCCTAGCACGTCTTCAGGTGCTTTCTCCTTTGACCTTGAGGCCATGCCTGCACCCTCTGCAGCCAGATCTCCCAAATGTGTAGCAGCACCAGTAGGTGTGGTAGCCTCTTCAGCCCCTGTCTCCTCCTCCAGATGCTCCTGGAGGTGCCTGGCTCTTCTTGCCAGGACTCCAGGATGCTGACCAGGAACTCAGTGTTGGTTAGAGTGAGGGCAGACCTGATGGCACTCACTCTCTTCAAAAACTCAGCCCCAAGACCATGGGCCTTTTGCCGACAGGGGTGTGAGATGTTTTGGTCTGGTCTGCCAGACCATGGCTAACCCCTTGACCTTACACACTTGGGTAAAATACTCATACTTGACCTATTGATCTCTGGAGTAATTTGATGAGTGAGAATTCTGCCTAGTGGAAGCTGATGAAAAAGGCCTCGCTGATACTTTGGGAATCTTCCTGGGCTTGGAACCTGGGCTTTTTGTTCTCATGTTCTACCCTGAGTGACACTTTCCTCTTGGGTTGAGACTTGCAATAATGGAGAGTTAATTTACATGAGCCCTCTGGGCTCTGGTTTCTCAACTGTGACCTAAGTCTCTGGTCTCAGGGATCCCTGGAGACCTCTCCATCACCACCATCCTCCACCTCCACAGTCCCCATGGCTTCTTTCTTCTTCCCCAGGCACAGACCATACTTTAGGGAATTTACTCTGGGCAATAAAGTCTCCTCCAGAAAATTTCAGTGATGGTACTACCTTATAGCAAAAGTCTATCGTTTTTCAAAAAATTATAATACATTGATTTAAAAAAAAAAAAAAAAAACTCCCAGTTTTCTTTTAGTAGATTCCAATTCATAGCAACCCTATAGGAGAGAGTAGAACTCCCCATAGGGTTTCTAAGGAGCGGCTGGTGGATTCCAACTGCCAACATTTTAGGTAGCAGCCAAAGGTTTATCCAGTGATAGTTTATAATATAAACAGAGGATCGCCACATTAAAAAAACATTTTTTTTTTTTTTGCATTTGTTGGATGGAAGTGAATTTGCTCCTGTGGAATATGGAAATTACCTCATTCTCTGCACTTTCATGATAATACATGGTGTCTCTAAAAGCTGTTTTCTATGAAAGTTATTTTTTTTAGTAAATTTAGAGTGTAAACATTGAAACAGGAGAATCGGTCTCCTCTTTGTAACTTGTTTTCATCCTCCTTTTAAGGGAAGGATTTTCATAGAAGGAATTATACTTAAAGAGACAGCGTAATTTGTACTTTTCTGTATAATTTAAAACTTCTCCTCGTACCCTTAACTAGCCTATACCAGGAGATTAAAATTGCCTTTCTCTGAACAGAAGCCCATTACCATGTCCTTCAGGGTGAGGCAGAAACAGATGTCCATATATGAGAGTCTGATGGCACAAACCTTAGTAGCCAAATCACAACCATGCCTCCTGTGGGCGGGGGGGGGAGCGGGGGGCAGGGCTTGAATATGTCAGCATAAGGCTCAGTATTTTTCTGAGTATGAGGGAATGATTGGCAAGTTAAAGAAGAAAAGAGAAGGAGTTTGGGAGGGGAGTGTAAGCTCTTGTGACAGACAGAAGATGGGGTGGGGGATCTCTCAAAGGGTATTAGAGGCCAGTCAGAAAACCAGGAAGCAGCAGGAAGCAGGGCCAGTGGAGGGCAGCACTGGGTGGAGGAGGACAGCAGAGGTAATAGTAGTGGGGAGGGCAACAAAACTGGCCTGAAAAGAGTGATACATGACTGATCCTAGATGAAGCTCAGGTTGAGAAAAGTAGGAAAATAAAAAATTCTATCCTGTAGCCATGTTTGTGGTTAGGGGTTGTTAGGCTCTTGAGGGAGGTGGGCAGGAGACACAGGAGGGTAACGGGAGTTCCTGGATCTAGGGAGGAGTCTACAACCCTTCTTCTGCCCTCAATGATGTGGGTTCTGGGCTCTTCAACCTACTACTCCCAGAACCTCCTGAGTAATTTCCTTAGTTCTTCACATGGTATATTAATTCCATCTCATTAGAAAATATAATAATTAAGTACGCTTCTTCCTACCCACCCTTTCCACCATCCTATACTCTCTGCCCCAGTTGCCCACTGGCTTCCTTCCTTTCCACCATGTTCAGATCCAGAACAATAGAGTGCCTTGTCTGCAGCTATTCTGGAAAGCTCTCAAACTTACAATTGAATTCTTTCGTTTCATCCCTCATTTATTCCTACATTTCTTATTGACAAAATAAACTTTGGTTAATTATCTACTAAATGACAGAAAGTGCTTTCTCAGGAGAATCTTCCTTATGACCGTATCCATTCACCCCAAATCCTTCATCTTGTCCTACCATGGCTCTCTTTTCTGGTGGAAGTCAGACCTTTTGTTCTGTAGCACTCATCAATCTGGGTCGATTTTTCCTCATCTTAATCTACCGTCTTAGAGAAAGGCCTTTTCCTCGTGTATCACTGTTTCATCCTGCCTGGGTGAAGATGTCCAAACATAATGGTCTTCTGAAGGACTTTTATCCCTTCTCCCAGCAGGAACCTTTGATAACCTGGGGACTCTGGCTTGCTCCTGAATTTCCTTGATTCAGTAGCTACGGTTTCTCTCCCACAAGACCTGAGATTGGCACCCTTTTCAAAAAGCAGCTGAGATCTGAGTTAGCACCAAGGCTTCCGTAATCCTGTGTGACATCATTGCTGACAGTGCTGAGTTCCATGGGCCCAGTTTGAAGCTAAACACAGCAACCAGAAAAACATGAAACTGTCAGGTAGGCGCTTGAGAAGTGCTACTGCCAATGTAGGAAGAAGGAGATTAGATACTAAAAATGAATTGAAACTTTTCTGTGCCGTGTAAGGGGTTACTATCCCCTGGTGGGTAAAGAGAGCACAGGGAATGATAACAGTATCATGGGCAGCTGCTTTCTCCCAATCCTCTCATTTGACTCTGTTGGAATCATGTCTCTCCAGCTCTGGTTATAAAATGTCCACTTTGAGCCCCTCTTAGGTCTCCTTAGCCTCTGAGGCTTCACACAGGCTCCGCTCTCTCACTAGGAGATGTTCTCTCCCTTCCCATCTGCTGGCCTACTCTCCCTGGTGAAGCGTGAAGGTGAAGAAAACTGACCCCATTGGAACAGATTAGGCTTATGACTTACCAAAAAGCCCTAAGACTCAGGCGTTTTGTGGTCAGCCAGAATGGGAAGTTTGGGAGTTGACTTGGGGAAAGCCCATGACAGACTCTGCTTTTGTTTAGGAGGCCATTTAGAAGAGAAAGCAGCAAATGGGGAGACCATTTGAGGAGGAAATTAAGAAGGTTGGGGTGGTGATGAGGAAGGAGCAGACTTCTCCAAGGAAAATAAAAGTTTCAACATGGGGATGGTAGGGGCTTGTTTTGTGTGACCCCAAAGGACAGAAGAGGCAGGAATGGTAGGGAAACAGCAGAACAAAAGATAATCTGTGCCTGTTCACAAATATAACAAATGCCCCAGTGTTTTTACCCTGTTTCCTCAGACTTTTCTCATCAAGCCATCCTTCCCCTTTTACTGAAGCCTCTGGAAAATACCTGGGGCTTCCTGGATGCTCGGCCTTTTTTCACCCCTTAACTATTCAGTCATATTCCCAACTTGGTTCAGGCATCACTTCCTGGTTGTAGTCTTCCCTGAATCTTCTCCTGGTAGATGAGTCCACTTCTTACTCTGTACTCCATTGTACCTAGGAGACCCTTTACCACAGCATAAAACACAATTGTATTTACTACACATTCTTCCTTTCTCTGTGCCCATGCCTTCTATGAGACTCCAGAGCACCTTTCATTAGCAGTAGGAGTCTTCTCCTACCTGTTGAAGGCCGACCTTATGGTTGCTTCAGCCATTGAAATAGTAGCAGAGATGATAGAAGGAGAGAATTGAAAAGATTTTACATTGAGTCTTGCCCTTTTGTTGCTCTTAAACCCTGAGAACCTGTGGCAGTGACCCCAGGCCAGCCTGCTGAATGATGAGGGACCATTGGAAAGAGGATCCAGCGGTTTCACTGAGTTGATTTTATGAAACTGGCTCGCAGGTGACCTGGAATCAAATTGTAGACATATGAGTAAGCCCTGCTGCGAGCCACTGTGGCTGGCCCAGATCAGAAGAACCCCAAATTGACAACCTGCAAAATTGTGAGCTTAGTAAATGGTTGTTTTTTTAAGACACTACCTTTTGGAGTCATTTGTTACACAGCAATACGTGACTGATACACCTGTTAACTTGGCCGTTTCTCTCACCAGGCAGTGAGGCAACTTCTCTAAGTCATTTCATCACCAAGAGCATCTGGCCTAGGGTCTGACATGTAGCTGTTTATACAGGAAATCTTTGTTGACTTAATGCATGAATGAGTAATACGAATTTTATGTGCGAGCCTGCACAAAATCATGTATGAAAAAAAGCATGATTTTTTAAAAAATAAAATGAATTGAGGCTCAGAACTACCTGCTTACAAAATTGAGGGGAGTTTTTAACCTCACTTACTTTTAGGGTACTCCCTCATCCAGATATGCAATAATTCCCAGGGTCTAATGAAGGACCAGTGCTTGGAGAAGACCTTCAACACGCCCATTGCCTCAGCCTATGTGGGTGATCTCTCTAGAAGCATTCGTTCTGCTGTTTCCATTCTCAGCTGGATCATGAGAACCTTGGTGGGGCTGTCAACAGCATAACAGGGTTTGTCTACTTATGTGCCTGCATCAGCCTTTGAGGTGCTGTAACCTACTCCAGGGCACTATCAAGAAGGAGGTCCTACCCCTTCCCAATGTCTAGGACCCTACTATCTGACTGTCACTCTTCCCCTGGGCTCCAGTTCACTCAGTGTGATCACCTCAGTGAGCTGAGGCTTTTACCACAGACTCTTCAGAGTCTTGAAGTTTCAGGGCTTCAACACTGTGAGTCCAGCTATCTCCTTGAAATGAGGTAGGGAAGGAGGAAAAATGTAGGAAGATTTTATTTTCCATTTAATGTTGCAATAAAATTTCTTGCCATGCATTTTCGAAGGGTCCTGCCTAACAATTCCCTCTGTTCTCTTCCAAGATGTAGGACGATGAAGAGTGAATGTTTGTGTCATAATCTGCAGAAGGCTGCAAAGTGCACATGGGGTCCATTCCTCCGATGCTCACACTAGAGCACCCCACCCATGTGGAAATCTCTGCAAGTGTTACTGAGTCCCTCACACATCCACAGTGAACAGCTTTCAGATTCTTATAAGAGGGAATTGTGTCCTAACACGAGCTGCTCCCTGAAAACCCTATGGGGCAGTTCTACTCTGTCGTATAGGGTCTCTGAGTCAGAATTGACTAGATGGCTACAGGTTTGGTTTTTTCTTTCAGCCAAGTGGTGAGAGTTTGATGTCAGCTCCATAATCGTGTTATTAAAAAATGATGACAAAGTACCAGGTGAAAGTAACAAAACAAAACTGAAATGTAATGGCTTTTTCACATTTATTGGCCCCACAGAGTTCCTTCGAGGTGTTTACTTTTCACTAGATTCGGAGAAATGTTTGTGAGAGAGACAACAGCTTGAGATAGCTCCAAAATTACATTTCCCTCCTTAATGTTAGGTTACATTAAGAGCTGGTTGGCTGGTTTATGATCTGCCTGCTTCACAAAAATAGAAGGCCCATGCAGGCAGGAACTTGTCTGTTGTGTTTGTCAGAGTATCCTGGTACCTGGCACCTAAGAAGTGCTAAAAAATGATTTGAGTGAATGTGGGTGGGTTTTTATAAAAAAAACACTGTGTTGCTGTCTTTATTTAGTTAAATAGTGAAAACAGGGATAAGGAAAATGGAGACAATTATTTGTATAATTTAGAGTTACATAAGATGAGAATAGAACTTGAATAATGAAGAGATAAAAAAATAAGCTGTACGGATGGAATGTACCCCCTTCCCTTTGCTTTGGAGGGAGACATTTTAAAATTGGATTGTTTTTTCCCTACTGATTTATAGGTTCTATATGTTAATTGAAAAGTTAGTCTTTTAGGAATCACAAATACGTCTATTGAGATACAATTCACCTGCCATAACACTGCCTTTGAAAATATGCACAATACCTTGGCTTTTAGTATATGGGCAGACTTGGCACAACAGTCACCACTGTCTAGCTTCAGAATATTTTCAGTGCCCCGTAAATAAAGGCCCTTGTTAATAAAGGCGTATTAACAGTCATCCTCATTACTCCTTTCCTCCAAGCCGTAGCAACCACTAATCTACTTCTGTCTGTGTTGGTTTGTCTGTTCTGGACATTTCATGTAAATGGAATCATACACGATGCGGTCATTTGTGTTTGGCTTTTTTCATTTAGCGTAATATTCTCAAGGTTCGTCCATGTTGTGGCGTGTATCAGTACTTGGTGCCTTTTTGTGGCTGAGTAATATTCCAGTCTATGAATATACCACATCCTGTCTATCAGGTCATGACATTTGGGTTCTCTCCACATTTTGGCTGTTATGAATAACACTACTAGGAATACTCTGTGTGAGTTTGTATGTGAACATGCTTTTGATTCTCCGGGTACAGACCTAGGAGTGCAATTGCAGTGTTGTATGGTAATTCTCTGTTTAACTTTCTGCAGAATTGCCAAACCATTTTCCAAAACAATTGGATCATTTTACGTTTCCACCAGCGGTATTCCAGCTTCTCCACATCGTCGCCGACACTTGTTGTCCATCCTGTTGAGTTTAGCCATCTTACTGCTTTTGAAATAATAGTGCACTTTAGTTTTTTTTTTTAGTTTAGATTTGCATTTCCCTGATGACTAATGAGGTTACGCTTCTTTTCCTGTGCTTGTTGAGAGTTTCTGTATCTGCTTTTGAGAAATCTCTATTCAAATCCTTAGCCTGCAAACTTTTTTTCAGCTTTTTGCCTGTATTTTTACTCTCTTCATATACTTTTTGATATGCCAAAGATCTATAGATCTTAACAGTTTTAGCCTTCATATTTTGGGATTTTTAAAAAGTCTTTCTCTTTTATCAATAAAAAGAAAATAAAAACTTCTAAAATTTTTATGGTTGCATATTTTAATTTTAAATATTCTATCCATCTGGAATTTTGTTTTGTGTAAGGTATGAGAAAAAGGATGAAAACATTTTTACAGGTGGTCTGAGTGATTACCAAATTGCTACGAACGCTCCTTTTCCCATGACCCATATCTTAACTGCATTTTCTCGTAGTCTGTACAGAGACGCCTTTTTACAAAGGGAGGCCACCATTCCCAGCCATTTCATTTTAAGGTTTGTTTTCTGCAATTAAATCCCTTGTGTATCTTATCTACACACGTTTTCTTTTAAGCTAATACAAATTTTGTGTGAGTAGGACCTTGGCGAGTGTAAGATGGGCTTGAATTTCATAACTGGTTCCGTGTGGTGCAGCCCAGCAGACGGACAGACAGAAGCAGGGGCTGCAGAGGCGACAGAAGCTATGAGAACATGAGCCTCTAGAGATTTGCTGTGGAATTTCAGATAAAGATTCCATGTGCCAGGAATAGTCTACATCATGTGGACGCAGTGGTGAAAGTACACATTGTCCCTGCCATTGTGAAGGGGACACCCAGTGCGGGTGGGAGGGGGACTGGTAAAATGCAGTCCAGAGAAAGGACAGACCATGCTCCAGGAACCACACTGGACTTCAGAGAGCTTTGTTGGCTGCCGTTCATCTGTCCGGCTTCTAGATGTCAGAGTGCCCTCAGGCTCAGTGCTTAGTCCTCTCTCTCTATTGACACCCTCTCTCTAGGATGCCTCAGTGAGTCGGTGGCTGTCTGTCTGTAGCTGAGGATGTGATCTTTACACCTCCATCCATTTCAACTCCTCCTGGTTCATGACTTCTATTCAAATGTCAGCATAACTCTCTGTACCGAGTTCTTCATCTGTAGAATATGCCTTATAATGATACATTCCTCACATGGGTATCATGCAGAGCAAGTATCTTAAGAAAGGAGAAGCCCTCACAAGAGTCCTGGCACCAGTAAGTGTTAGCTGTCAGTATTATTACCTGCCATCTCCACGTAGATGTCTAACAGCAATGCCATATTATCAACGCCATGAAACAATTCTTGGTCCCAACCCCATTCCACCCTCATCGATGAATTTCTCAGGGCTTCAGTGATGGGAATGTGTGCGTTTTTCCACATAATGGACATGGCTAATAAAGGTTGGCCTGGTCCTTCATAATAAGTTGCTCCAAAGTTTATATGGGTGGACTCAGACAAGTGATAGCCAACTAATATAGACAAAAAATAGAACTCTCAGCTGCTCGTATTTGTACTCTCAGCCTAGAATATCTGGTGAGGGTACTATATGGGCTGAATTGTGTAACCCCAAAGGTACGTTGAAATCCTAACTACTGTACCTATAAATGTGACCTGATTTGGAAATAGGGGATTTTTAAAATTATTTTAATGAGGCCATACCAGTGTAGGGTAGGTCCTAAACCTAATCCCTTCTGAGTTACAAAAAGAACAGAATAGACACAGACACAAACAGGGGAAGAGGGAGACAGACAAAGGGGAAGATAATCTACAAGGCCAGGAACGCAAAGGGTGGCTGGAAGCTGCTAAAAGCTGAAGTAGACATGAGCCATGCCCTGAATTCCTACTTCTAGCCTCCCGAACTGTGAGAAAATAAATACCTGTTCTTTAAAGCCACCCAATTGTGTTATTTTTTTCTTATGGCAGCACTAGATGACTAACACATACCCATGGTTATACATGAAGCCTGGTGTAAAATAGTGTTCTCCCCTCCTTGTCTAGCCCACCCGAATCCTGCTATTTCCTTATCAGTGTCCTCTGCCTTCACTAAGAGCTACAACAGAGTCAGCTTGATGCTGATGCATAGAAATGCAGTTTATTTTTTAGTTTATATTTATGATTGACTAGCATTAATTTCAATGGTTTGTTAATTTTTCTGTGGAGGCATTTCTGTAATCTGTGAGTAATAGCAGTTGCAGCTTTTCCTTCTTTTTGTTGTCATTTTGTTCTAGCTTGGGCCTCCAGTGTTAAATATTTAATATAAATAATGATAGAAAGCATCCTTATTTTTTAAATATTTTTTTGTGTGCTTTAAGTGAAAGTTTTCAAATCAAGTCAGTCTCTCACACAAAAACGCGTATACACCTTGCTACACACTCCCAATTACTCTCCCCCTAATGAGGCAGCCTGCTCTCTCCCTCCACTCTCTCTTTTCGTCAGCTTCTAAACCCCCTCCACCCTCTCATCTCCCTTCCAGGCAGGAGATGCCAACATAGTCTCAAGTGTCCACCTGATCCAAGAAGCTCACTCCTCACCAGCATCCCTCTCCAACCCATTGTCCAGTCCAATCCATGTCTGAAGAGTTGGCTTCGGGAATGGTTCCTGTCCTGGGGCAATGGAAGGTCTGGGGGCCATGACCACTGGGATCCTTCCAGTCTCAGTAAGACCATTAAGTATGAATTTATGAGAATTTGGGGTCTGCATCCCACTGTTCTCCTGCTCCCTCAGGGTTTCTCTGTTGTGTTCCCTGTCAGGGCAGTCATTGGTAGTAGCCGGGCACCATCTAGTTCTTCTGGTCTCAGGATGATGTAGTAGCTGATTCACGTGGCCCTTTCTGTCTCTTGGGCTCGTAATCACCTCGTGTCCTTGGTGTTCTTCATTCTCCTTTGATCCAGGTGGGTTGAGACCAATGGATGCACCTTAGATGGCTGCTTTCTAATGTTTAAGATGCCAGACGCCAGTCTTCAAATTGGGAAAGCATCCTTATTTTAATGTTAATTAATTTTAAAGAGAATGTCCCACATTTCACCATGAACTATCATGCCAGTTGTATTTTTCCAACTTAAGGAACTCCTTTTCTGGTCCATGATTGCTCAGAGTCCTTATCTCTCAGTGTGATTGGATTTTATCAACTGCTTTGTCCCCATCTCTTGAGGTGAGCATGTCTTTTCTTCTTCCATCTATGCTTATGGTGAATTAAATTATTAAATCTTTAATGTTCACTCAAGCTTGCATGCTGACGATAAACCCCCTTGATGATGGCGTATTACATGGTTTATACTTTGCTGGATTTCCTTTGCCAGTATTTTATGTAGGTTTTTGCATTTCCGTTACTTAGTGTGCTTGCCCTGTAACTCTTCTTCTACCATCCTTGTCTAATTTGGTGTCAATATTAAACTAGCCTTAGGGATAGTAGAGGAGCATCTCATCTTTTTCTCTTCTTTTCTGACTTTGCACAAGATTAAAATGCTCTGTTTCTTGCTTGTTTGCTGCAACCTGAATGAAAGTGGTCTCGGCCTCCTATTTTCTTAGGGAGATCTTGAACTACTGACCCATTTTGTGTAGTGATTAAAGGTCTTTTCTGGTGCTACTTAGAAAAATTTCCACTGCATGTTCTAGGCTGCTAGGATTTCATCTTTAAATGTTATGTTGTTATCACTATTTTCAGTCTCATCCACGTCAATTGATCAATCCCAGATTTTCCCTCATTTTTCCAAAGTCAGACTCTACATCTATTCCTGGCACCAATTCCCTTATCTAAGACTTGTTTGCAAACAAAAATACAACCCAGCATCTTTGAGTCCATGATGTGAGAATACAGTCCCATATAACTTTTTTTGTAACTGTTGTTAAGTGTTTCTCCTCTTTTATTTTTTTTGTTCATTTCCCATGTATCTAGCAGTTTCAAAGTTGTGCACTTCAGGTTGAGGTCATTAGCTGGATTGACTCTGTGCAGGGCCATGGGGTGCCAGTTGCAAATGCGCATCAAAAGAGCACTCCTCTAGAACTAGGAGGCAGGAGGAGGTGGTTGGGCGGTTGCGGGGGGGCGGGGGGGAGGGAACTGGGCAGAGCTGTGTGGAGAGGGGTGCCCAGGGGAGGTGCCAGGTCGGAGGCTGCCCCACCACAATCTCACGTGCATCAGGAAGGAGCTGGCTGCAGGAGCCTTTCGCAAGAGTCCCAGCCCACCCAGCCTTGCCCTGAACTCAGACCCGCTAGGCTCACAGGTCCCACCAGAACTAGGGGAAGCCTGAGGCTACGGATGTCAAGTCCCAGGGTACACCCCTGAGCCCAGTCACAGTGCTTATGCTGGGATAGGAGGGCAGAGGAGGCGTATGGGGACTTGGGTCCAGAGGGTGACCCAGAAAGAGTGGGAGAGTTGTGGTCACCCTAGGACTCTGGCTCCGCACGTGAAGGGCCCCAGGTTGCACTTCCAGGAGGAGAAGGCAAAGCCACAGAGGCCACACTGCTCACACAAACAATCCCCCACCCCCCTCTGCCCTTTCTCCAGGCGGGACGCCCCTCCTGTGCTGTCCTCAGAAGGGCTCTTCAGGGACCGCACCCCTAGTTTGCGGAGCAGCAGAGCCTGCCCCAGTCTGGACTAGGGACTTTATTTCTTCCACTCTCACCACTGGCTGAAGGCAGACTCCTGTCTCCACAGACTAAAGAGGAATTATCAAAATGAGCTCGAAACTCTGGATTTGAGTTAAGGATCATAAATTAACACAGAGAAATACAACTTTAACAACAAAGACCTGTTTGGAGCCCCAGTTGGAATTAAAAAAAAAACAAACTTGAACAGAGGGAGTGATAAAGTCTTCCTTCTTTTGCCACCCTCTCTCGGTGGTCCCCAGCTTTCTCATCTCCCACCTCACAAGACTGTATCAACTGCTTTGAGACTTTTAGAATAAAGATCCCCAGGCATATCACTGCTGTTACCCTGTGAGGATTTCCCCAGTGCTGGGTTAGACTAAGACAGAATCCTTCCAAGGCTTCCAGGGCCTGTGTACTGGACGGTCAACACACGGAGCCTCAGAGCCCACTTCGTTTTTCCTGCAGTTGGGCATGACCCCAGGGACATGACCCTGAGAGTGCTGACACTTCCTGAAGCCAGTGACCCTCCCCCTGGGCTTCTCTCTGCCTGGGTCTCAGAATCTCTGAGGCCAACTTGTACCCTCGGAAGTGTTTCTGCTGAAGGACACGTAAACAGCACTGTGGATTTGTGTCCTGCAGTCTGCAAAACTGCCTCCCCTGAGTGGGGTGAGGAGCTACTGAAATACTGAAATCATTGAAACTAGCAGAAGCCACAGCTCATGGTGCTGGGAGAAAACTGGGAAGGACGGAGAGGTGAAGAGGCTATAAAGGCCCAGTCGTGAAGGCGACCACGGGCCAGGATGTCCTGAAGTCGCAAAGCTGACCAATGCTGAGTGCCCTAAAACCTGCCACTCCTGTGCCCATCTTTTCTTTCAATGGAAAAAGTCTTCCCCTGCTCTTATGTGCCTGGGCTGGAAGGGCCTTTGACTTAGAATATGAAGCAGCCTCCAGAGCCTCTTGGGGCAAGTGATGGTCAAGGAGGCTCTGCCTAACCCCACCCTGCCCTTCCCAGTTGTCAGAGGACCAGGAATTTCAGTCTTCCAGCTCCTGGGCTGATCTAGTGACTTGTAACAGGATTTCGCTGGAACTGGAAGGTGTTGAAGACAGGAAGTACTCCTGGGTTTCTTCACCCAGCTGAATGCCTAGTTCCTGGTCTTATTACACGGCTTACATTCAGGATAAGAAGAGGCGTTTGGAGCTTTACGCATGACCTCTTAGCAGAGGTTTCTGTTCAGGAGCGAAGAGGTAAAAAGAAAGCAGTGTCTACTAAGTCCTTTTCCAAGAGTCTCAGGAAATTCTCACGAAGACCCTCTCAGGTTAGGACTGACGCGAAATGCCTTGGTTTAATATTAAACTTTGCCCTTGACACATTTTGTTTATGGAGGGCATATACAATATTGTCCGCTCAAGGAAGCACTGTAGTTCTTATCTAGACTTTATGTAGAATGAGTATATATAAAACCTAAACTTGGTCCTTAAGCAAGGGTTACCTCTCAGAGAAGGCCTATGGGAAGGTTTCTACCAAATTCTGTGGTGCTGCCATTGCTCCAAGGAGCCCAGGTGGTGCCAAGTTTGAGCACTCGGCTGTTAACCGAAGGTTAGTTTTTTGAACCCACCAAAAGGCTCTAAGGAGTAAAGACCTGGCGAACTGCTTCCGTTAAGATTACAAACCAGGAAACCCTATCGGGGCAGTTCTCCTTTTACACTGGGCCACAATGACTCAGAAACCCACTCGATGGCACCTCGCAATAACAACAGGAAGCCGTTGCCCCCAATGTGCTTGAAGTGTCTCTCTGGGGAAGGTTGGCCTTCAGAGCCAGCTCATGGCCACGTGGGAACTGAGGCTCATGTTTTGTTACCACACCTTAGTTTCAGTCAGTAAATTTATTTTCCAGTTTATTCACGAGACTTGACTACAGACATCTCTCAGGTATTGTCAAAATTAATTCCATTCTCTAATAATGATTTGCCAGGACGTATTTCCAAGCGTTTCCAAGAGACTGGAAAAACTTTCCGAAGAGGCTTGTCCAGCGCCATGTTGTGCAGTAACTACAGTGTTGACATAGTATATTAACCACATAGTTTCCACGTTTTCTGCTTTCCATAAATACAACTGAAATTCCAAGTCTACCACCTGAAGTACTTCCTTTAGTGTTTCACTTATAAGTCTGGTGGTGATGAATTCTCTCAGTTTTCCTTCCCCTAAGAATGGCATTATTTGTGCTTTACTCCTGAAGGTAATGATTGGACATAGAATTCTGGGTTAGTATTTCCATCTTTCAGGGTTGAAAAAGGTTGTTTCACAATCTTTTTTTTTGGCTTCCATGGCTTCTGATAGTGAATACAGAGTCATTCAAATTATTTTTCTCAGGTGAAATGTGTTGTTTTCTCTCTAGCTCCTTCCTGAGTATTTTCTTGACCTTTGTTATTCTGCAGCTGATTATGATGTATGGTATTTTTATGCAAGTAACCCATGTTCTATATATATATATGTGTGTGTCAACTGTTTTTCCCCTCCCGGGTATGTCTGTAAGTACAGTACACTGTTTTTTTCTTTTTACATGCTGCTGTTAAAAAAAAAAAAAATTAGAGTAATGTACTTACAAATATACTTGGGATGTGGGGTAAGGCCCACTGGGTTGGCAAAAAACCCATAACCCGCAGAATATTTTTGTGCGAATACGGTATTGGCGCATGGAATTCTTTAACTTGCTGTAGTTTGCTGAACTTCTTGAATCTGTAAGTTTATGTCTTTCACCACATTTGGAAAGTGTTCAGCCAGTATTTTTTCAAATACTACTTTCTTCACCACACATTTTGTCCACTTCTTCTGGAGTTCCAATAAATAAGCTTTTTGTCTAGTTCTTGAGGCACTGTCCATTTTTTTGCATATTTTCCTCTCTGTTTGCAGAATGGATATTTTCTACTGATCTATTTCAAGTATTTAGTTTTTTTCTCTGTCATCACCATTCTGCTATTGTGAAAATATCAAATGAATTTTTGATTTCTACGATTGTACTTTTAACATGTAAAATTTTCATTTGCAAATAGCACCTATTATCTTTCCATTTATTTAAAAAGTGTCCCTGTTATTTCTTGGATTAGAATAGCATTTTAAAATCTGTTTCTTATGATTTTGAGAGTACAAGTCCTGCTTAAATTTTATGGAGAATTTTTTTGTTTTTAGCAGTCAATTGACCCAGTTATGTTCAGGCTCCAAATTCTGTCCCATCTTCTGTATTCTATGGTTCAAATGTTAGTTCAATTTTTGAAGGCTTTGCAGGTGTATTTAGGTCTAACCTATGTGAGCGCCACTCAGTATGGAACCTTGATGGCATTCTAACCCATAGTGCGGGTTTTAAAGGATTTGATAATGCTTCTTTGGGTCAGGGCAATGGATACGCACCTGGGGGGTGAACCAGGAGTTCATAGCAAGTCTGCAGAATCTCTTTCTTGCACAGCCTCCTCTTTCTCTTTCTCTTCTGCTCTCTGAGTTCAGAAGGAGTGCTTTCCTGGCCCACTGGCGGGAATGCTGGGGCTTTAATCTCCTCATTCTGTTGTGCACATCAGTAACTGGTTCTGCCTATGGGGCCAAAGCACTGGACAACCAGCCAAAAGGCTGGCACTTTGAACGTGTCAAGAAGCGCCTCAGAAGACAAGCATAGTGATCAGCTTTTGAAAAGTCTCACCTTTTGAGGTAGAATTGACTAGGTGTCAGTTAACAGCAGAGAGAGAGAAAATGTAATGGAGCTTTCTCTACAATATTTGGTTCTTCCATACTCTGGTCAGAGAGAAGGATTCTCCTCTGCCAGAGTTTCAGGTGTCTGCCCACCTGCCCAGCTGCCTGTCTCTCTCCTTTGCGGACCTTCTATCCCATTTATATGAGAGAGGGCTTCTCTCGGGGCTGTTTCTGTCCACAACAGGTGTGCAGCTGTGAGATTTGGGCTCATTTAATTTCAGCCTCTAGAATGTTCATACTTTATGTTCTGGTTCCACCCCGCCCCATCCACCTTCAACACTTTCCTTTGCAGAGTCCTGAGATAGTGTCCCATGCACTTGTCCAGATACTTAGTTGTCAGATACCAGCATAGCCACAGGGGGAAGTGCTGGTTGTGGTTGGGGGGGAGGGACTGTACACTGAAGGAGCTGCAAGATCTGGCTGCCTTGTGTGAGCAGGACGGGGGTGTGCTGAGAGGTGGGTGGTGAAGGTGCTGAGTCAAGAGGAGTTTAATATAAAGTTGGGTCAAGGATAGTTTGTTGACAAGGATTTATTGCCGTAGCAAGGGTTCTGGAAATGGGTTTAATATGCTGTGGGATTGCTTTTGGAAGCTTGGAAAAGGCAATGGCCCACATTCTAGGAAATCGAAATGCCAGACCTGCTGTGTCAGATGTTGGAAGAGGGATTAAAAGCCTCCAATATGTGGGCATGCCTGAGTTAGTCTTCTATAAGACCATTTCTTGGAGGTCCTGAAGGATACCCATTTCATCAAAAGAATAAAGAATGCAGACATGAGGCAGCACCACCAACATGGAGCTTACCAACATGTATACTTTGTAGGGAGTCCCTGGGCGCCACACACAGTCAAGTGCTCGACTATTGACTGAAAGTTTGGCAGTTTGAATGTACTGAGAGGATCCTTCGAAGACAGTCCTGGCAATCTACTAAAGGATGAAAGCCTTGAAAACACTATTGAATAGTTCTACTGTGCCCACATGGGGTGGTCATGAGTCAGAAATGACTTGATGACAACTAACAGCAACAATCGTCTATAGGCTCAGGTTGTTAGAGGGAGCTGGGCTGCCTAGTAGCAATGCAAATCATGGGATCCCAGCTCAACAGAGGCCAGGTGGAAGTACTTAACTGTCAGAAACAAGTTGTGTGTGATTACAATAATGGTCAGCAGGTCAGAGTAGTAGTTATCTATTGGGGCATAAGAGATTCTCCCCAAACTTAGCAGGTGTGAGATAAATGGAAAATTAATATTCAACTCATTCTGATAAATTTGGAACTAGACAAAAATTTTGGTATCACTCAACATAGTTTTAAGGTGAAGGAATAAACTAGAAAATTTAAATAACTAGTATAAGTATAATAAGAGATTTTTCAAAGAATGATGATATAATTGCATACCTGAATAAAAGACAAATACATCAAAATCAATGGTTTGTCTCTAGTATAGACATGAGGGTCTCAAATTGGCAAGGGTGAGAAGGGCAGACCGTTCTCTTGCCCCTACTACTTGACTGGATCAAACTGTGTTCAAAACTGTAAAATATTTAGGCAAACATTGTTTTGACCAGAGCAGCAAAGGACCTCTATGACGAAAACTAATGTACTAAAGTACATAAAATGAAACCTGAATATATGCAAAAAATATGCCATATTTTCAAATGAGAAGTCTTGTCAATCAAATGGAGGTCCCCAAAACTAATATATAAGTGGAATGTATTTCCAGTCGGAATATTAAGATAGTTGTTTTTGAATTGTATACAGTAATCGTATGCTACAAATAGTACAGTAGATAGCAGAGGATGTTGCTGGTGTTAGGAGACTTGGAGTCCATTTCTGACTCATAGTGATCCCATTTCACTGCCCCATAGGGTTTTCTAGGCTGTGATCATTATGGGAGCAGAACAACAGGTCTTTCCCCTCAGTGCCCCCTGGTGGGTTCGACCTGCCAAACCTTCTTTGGATTAGCAGATGAGCACTTAATCACTGCAACACTACGGCTGCTTTAAAAGGTATAGAGAAGAAAAACATGAAAAAGCAGGATACTGACAGGTGTCTACCTCTTCAGGTAACAGAACAAATTGATATTACATAGCATAGAAACTGACAAGTCGACCAATGAAACAAAATCTGCTAAGAAGTGACAATAACCATTGATACAAAGGCGGTATTTTGAGAAAATTATATTTATTTAATAAACGGTGCTGACTCAAGTGATCGTTCTGGGGGACAAAGCTTGCAAAAATGTGATACACAAATGATAGATTTGGAAAATCATGTGAAATGGAGATGACAAGACTTAATAACAATTACCATTTTACACGGAAGGATAAAAGTTAAGCACTTGAAAAATGAGCAGTGAATTCAAACAGATCGTTCACAGCAAATCCACATGCCCAGTAAACATAGTCCAAGTTGCTCAAAAATACTGGTGGTTAAGAAAATATCAAAGTCCCAGTGAAACTGGCACAATTTAAAAATCAACACCATCTATGGCTGGCTGGGCTGTGGGGAGAAGGTTACCCTGAGACATGGCTGGAAAGGTGCTTTAGGACAGCCTCTAGGGGAAAGACATGGCCATGGCTCTGTACTTTTAAAACATACTTTGAGCTGGAAATCTCACTCTATGGAGTCTATTCCACAGAAACAGATCCTGTAGTACACAAAGGATAGTTATTATTAGTATTGACCAAACATTGACTGTACATTGATAGTTGAATGATAGATAACTTATGGTAAAGCTACATCATCAATAAATGAGTTGTAGTAGTTGAGTGGGAAAAATATCTGTGAAGTATTATTGAAATATTACTGAAAAAATCTAGGTGCAGAGAAGTGTATATAAAATGAGCACATCTGGGTTAAACAATATCAATTGTTTGAATATGCTTGAATACCTGTTTATGTTTATGAGTGTGTATAAGTCCGTGTGCTTGTTTAAGCAAGGATAAGAGAGACTACTTACCACATTGTTAACCTGAATTATCTTGGATTCACTTGCAGGAAAGAACAGGGGGAGGAGAGGTAGAACACGCAGGAAGAGTGGACTTAAAAAGCATGGATGATAATGTTTCCATTTTAGTAGTGTTACATATGGATGAACAAATCTGTCTTAAAGGGAGAAAGCCAGAATATTCCTTAGAAGCAAGGATGGCTTTGGCCATGTTATCAAGAGGGAGGGACCAGTCCCTGGAAAAGGACATCATGCTTGGTAAAGCAGAGGTCCAGTGAAAAAGAGGAAGACCCTCAATGAGATTGATACAGTGGCTGCAACAGTGTGCTCAAACATAGCAAAGATTATTAGGATTGCACATGACCGGGTGGTGTTTTGTTCTGTGGTGCAAAGGGCCACTGTGAGTCAGAACTGACTTGATAGCTTCTGACAACAACATGTAGAAGTCCAGATAAAGTGTACTGAATTGATATCATCTATTTAAATTATTCATGTAAGTTAAAAGATCAAAAAATATAGTGTCAGTGCCATATCTAATGACTTACAGAGAATCAAGGTAGAATATCAAGTGAAATAAGGGGCGAGAGCAATGTGGGTGGAGTGTGACCAGGCTTTCATAAAAGTAAACACCCCAGCAGATGTGCTTGTGTACCTGTGCCTGTGTATATGTGTCCCTGCAGAGAAACGTAGGGAAGGATACACACGTGTCTATTAACATTGGATACCCTGGGGGAGCGGGACCAAATTACATATGAGGGTGGGACCCTGACATAAATTTTTTTGTCACACAAATCTGTGATCTTGCAAATGTGATAATAAACAATTTCAGAGCTTTGGAAATTCATAAACATCATAGATATATGTATATTTTAACGTGTTTTGTTAGATATTTAAAATAGGTGAAAATTCTCCAGAATGACAGACAAAAGATTTGAATCACTGGAAGGAGAGCACACCGCTGAAAGTAATAATCAGATCCAGTGGATTTCTTGTTGTTCTTGGAGCCAGTGAGTTCTTCTGGTCTCTATAACTGGAAATGACCAAAAATAATTTTGGGAAGTCAGTAGAGTTACCCCTCAAACACGTCTTGCAAGCACACGTCTACAGCTAAATGTAGAAGGCTGGACACCATGTGCAATTCACTAGGTAACTCATGCGCCTCTAGAAGATTCTCTTTCCTGAATATGCTGCTTCCACCTCCTCCCTGCCTAGCCCCACTGGATAACCCACCTTTGTGCATTTTAGGCCCCATTCAGGTCTGAGCATAGATCATAGAGGACATCAACTGGGAAGGTAGCTTTTAAGAAGAAAGATGTTGATGAAAAGATTTCAGAAACCAGCACCTCCCCAGCCAGCCTCTCCCCAGCCTGGGAATGCCAACCCCTCCCACCCTGATACCTCTGAGAATCTCTGATTTTTCGTTTTGGATCCTTAGGAGACTGCAGAATTTACCTGGTCTGAACACCTTGGTTCTTTTCTGCCTGTGACCCTCTGCCTCGCAGGAGCCGTCCCTGTCACTCTGAGGAATACACACAGGACAGACTGTGGACGGAGGTGCCCATCCTAGAGGCCCTGCCCTCCATTCCTCTGCCCCTGGGGGGTTCCCTGTGATACTTGTGGTCTCATTGCCTAGAGAGATGGAGACACCCCTGTCATGTCCAGGGCTTCCCCAGACTTGGGATTTGATGTCGCGACTGAGACTGGGGCTTTGTTGTCCACTGTTGAGTCTGGGCCTGAATCTGCCCCTTCCCACCATTACCTCTGATCACCTGTGTTCTCGCTGTTCTCCCTGGGTTTGAAGCCTGTCCTCTCTTTTGGTTCTTTCACCTCAGAGGGCCTTTTTCTTCCAGTTCTTTGACCTCGTGACAGGTCAGATTTGACCACAGGAAAACAAAAAAAAATTAGCAAGTTTGTTTGACATGTCAAGAACCGGAATGTACAGCTTGATTTAGGAGAAGAAAAAGTTCCAAAGCTCTACCCCTTACCCTAGGACATGCTCTACAGGAAATATCCTGCAAGCCCTGGATCAACTCTTATCCAGAAATGGTTAACATCCAGGGGGATTTTTCTACACCACCTCCCACTTACATTCCCCCAATGTGGCAAAAAGGATGCATCCCAATCATAAACCCAAATTCACCCTAGGAGACCAGAAGACATGGCTTGGGTGAGTTCATTTTCCTTCAACCTGCCCTCCTCTCCTCCTACTAAGCCCTGCCTCTTTCTCTGCCTCTACACTGCTGGGAAGGGACCCAGAGTCCTTGGTTTAGGGCTTTATGCCCACTGCTCACCTGCAGACATGTTTCCCAACAGCCTGCCATCTCTCTGATTCCTTCTCCTCCAAAGAACTCAGTGACACCCCCTTCACCATCACACCTCAGCAGGGCCCCCCCCCAATCCTCCCAAGTCCCACTGAAATCCCATTTCCCTTTCCCTATTTATGCTGCGCTCATCCTTAGGGTCCCAAGATCTCACCATCCAGATGAGGCCTGTCCTGTCCTCTCCTGGGCCAGGGGAGCCTCTGAGGGGACCTGGTGTCTGCGGTCAGCTATCTGGGGCTTCTTCCATCCAGATCCGCCTTAGGGCTGGAGTTCTCTGGGCACTTGGGTTGGGAGGATTGGGGTCACAGGGGAAGGGGGGTATGATCTTCCAGGGAAGCTGGGTTAAACGAACCTGAATGGAGGTCTCTCCTGAAGGGCCCACTTTTCCAGCCCAAAGGCCCTGCTCCTCCTAGTCCCGGGGTTCTAGCACGTCTTCAGGCGCTTCCCCCTCTGGCCTCGGTGGTGCGCCTGCTCCTTCTACAGCCTGGTCTCCTGCCTCTTCAACCTGTCCAGCTGGTGCCTCAGCCTCTTCAGTTCTTCTCTCTGCTTCTCCAGCTGCTCCTCCAGGCGTCTGCAGACCGCTCTCTTCTCCCTCACCTCCCTCTTCTTGGTGGCCATCAGGCAACGCCTGGCCAGCTGGTGGCAGCGTCTGGGCCTGCGCTGCACTGAGCATGGCAGCCGCCTCTCCAGCAGCTCTTCAAAGAAGACCCGGCAGCTGAAGCCCTGGCTCACACCATGCTCCGCATGGGCCACGAGGGCCTCCCGGGACTCGAACACGCGGCAGCAGGCCACGCAGCGGAAGCCGTGCTCACGGGTCACCAGCCACTCCGGGGTGGTTGCGCGGGGTCTCTCAGCATGCTCCTCCCGTTGGTCAGTGGGCTCCTGGGTACAGGTCTGGGGCCCCTCCTGCCAGGGCTCCAGGTTGCTGACCAGGGATTCAGTGTTGGCCAGACTGGGGGCAGAGCCGATGGTGCTCTCCTCAGAGAGCTCAGCTTCAAAGACCTGGGGCATTTTGCCCACGGGGTCAAAGGAGGTTTTGGTCTGCCAGGAGACTGCCACCCCCTTGACCGTGCGCACCTTGGTGAAATACGCGCACCTGACCCATGGCTTTCCTGGGGCAGCCCCGTAGCTGGAGGAGTGAGAGGTCTGCTCGGTGGAAGATAAAGGAGAAGGGTTCTCGGATTGTTTTGGAATCTTCCTGGGCCTGGAGCTTCGACTTTTTTCATGGGATGTTGTTGACTGTTGCACATTTTCCTCTTGGATAGAGACCTCTGAGAATAGAGAGTTAATTTACTTGAGCTTTCAGGGTCCTTATTCTCACCTGTGACCCCAAAGCTTTGGTCATAGGGACCCCTGGAGGCCTCTCCATCACCACATCCTCCACCTCTGCAGACCCCATGGTTTCTTTCTTCTTCCCCAGAGACCCACCACCCTTTGGGGGCACTGCTGTGGAAGACAAAGTCTCCATTGTAAAGTGGCACTGTTTATGGTAGTTCATTTTTTAAGAAGTTATTTTTCTTTAATTCCACATTTATTGAATTCCAATGAATTTGTTCCTTTGGAACTTAGAAATGACCTCATTCCCATGAAGCTTCATAAGAAATGTGTGACTTGATGTTTTGTATGCGGGTGATATTCTTAGTAAATTTGGAGGGTAAACACTCCAGAGCAATGGTCACCTCTTTTCATCCTCTTTTTACTGAAAGGCTTTTTATAGAGGAGTTATACGTAAAGAGAAGAATGTGTATATTTAGTTATGATTCTTAGATGTATACCTCTTCCTTGCACCCTTCTTAACCCAGCCACAGTAGAAGATGAAAATTGTTTTTCTCGGAATAGAAGCCCAGTCCTTAGTAGATGAAGTGAGGCAGAAAGAGATGGCCGTATCTGAGAACCTTGATGCAAAAACTTCAGATGGACAACACACAGCCTCCTCTCCTGTGTATGTCTCAGCGGGTTGTCTGTGTCAACCTAAAGGTCTGTGTATGTTTCTGAATCTGTGGGAAGGACTGCAGAGTTCAGGATGCAGAAAGAGATGGAGCTAGGTCGGGTGCGTTGGATGAAGGGAAAGCTTGAGAGAGAGACAAGATTCAGAGATGGAACATGCCAGCAGTTGGTTAGAAGGATACAGAGATCAAGGAGGGAGCAGAAAGCAGGGCTCAGCCACTGAAGGGCAGAATGGGGCAGCAACAAAGAAGACAAAGGGGGGGCAGACTAGTCGAAGAAAGAAGGGATAACTAAGAATGATAGCAGAAACTGAGGTTAGCTATAGTTGGAATTTTTAAATTCTTTCCTGCTAGACTTGGAAAACATCATACTAAATGGAATAAGTTAGTATTTGCCCTAAGTATAGGGCAAATACTGTACGATCTGACTTATATGAAATAAGCAAATATATAGAAAGCAAGGATTATTGGTCGTTGCCAGTTGTGGGCAGGGGGAAGGGGAAGTTTTTCCACTGGGGCATTGAGGTTATGTTAATGGTTGTAGAAAAGTTTGGAGAAGGATATTGAGAATGGTTATATGACTTGAAGAATGTAATGAGTATCACTGACTCATACATTAGCAATTATTCAGTTATGTTTTATGTATATTTTGAACACAATTAAAAAAAATAAAACTTTGCAATTACAAGAGAAAAAAAAAACGATCTATACTATAGTTGTCTTTACCTAGAAGAAATGTTAAACCCTTAGGTAAAGATGGTCAGGAGACCTTGGAGGAGAAGGGAAATCCCTAGAGCTAGAGGGGCAGGGCCTTCCTGGACCTTCTTCTGCCTGAGTCCAGGCTGAGGACTGTGGCAGCTTACATTGACTGGGAACTCTGAATGAATGTGTCATACTGTGCTCCATCACACCACCCACTCCCAAAACCTCCTGATAAATTTGATATATTTTTTTAATTCGCATGATATATTAATTCATTCTCATGAAAAAATTAAGTACAAGTCTCTGTAACCACCCTTCTCCCTGGTTCTATACCCACTGCCCCAGTTGCCCACCTGCGTTCTTTCCACTAACAAAGCAGGAGAGTTCACAAATCTGACTTGTCTGCTACTGTTATGGAAAGCCCCTCAGATGACAGTAGAATTCTATACTTCACTCACGTATTTATTCCTTCATTTATTTATTCACAGTATAATTTCTTACTGTTTACTAATTGACAGGAAGTTTTTTCAGGTGAAAGCCTCGGTGATCCCTTGTGGTCCTTGTTTCCAGGGTGAATCAAACCCCTTGCTGCCCAGCACCCATCGCACAGACTGAATTTTCCTCCCACCCTTACCTCGGGCCTTAGAGAAAGGCCTCTCCCTCACGTATTGCCGCTCCATTCTGGCTGGGTGAAGATGAACCATGAAGGATGGTCACCGGCAAGATGTTTCTCCACCTCCCACGTAGAGATGATGTCCCAAACTCTCACAAGTTGGGGACCTTGATTTAGGCAGAACCGTTTGTAATTTGGTATCCAAAGTCGCTCTCCCACAGGAGACCTCAGACCAACAACCTCTCCAAAGAGCAGTTGGGATCTGAGTGAGCACCAAGGTTTCCAGTAACTCTTGTGTGACATCATCGCTGACATCGCTCAGTTCCAAGGGCCCAATTTGAATCTAAACACCGCACTAGGAAAAAATATGGCAACTGTTGTGGGAGAGGCTAGGAGGCTGGGAGGAGGAAATTATATCTTAAAAATGAATTGAAATGTTCACTTAAAGAAGTCAACATCTAAGAGGAAGGAAACTGTGAGTTGAGGAAATAGAAGAGTATAATGAGTCGCTGTTTCTCCCAAACCTCTTCTCTGGCCCTGAATCAAATCTCTCCAGCCCTAGAAACACAATGTCCACTCTGAACACCTCTCAGGCCTCCTTTGCCACTTAGGCTTCACACAGGCTGTTCCCTCTGGCTAGTAGACATTCTCTCCCTTCCTGTTGACTGGTTCCTCCTCCAAGGTACCCAGTCTGTGCTTCTGGTTTATGTATTCAGAGGACCTAGTAATCTTTTAGTAATCCTCCATCATAGCACTGAGTCATAGGAGATGCTCAACTTCCAATTTGTGTCTTCCAAATGTGTTGTAAATAACTTGGGGACAAAGACAAGGTCTGCCTCATATTTGGCGGTCCCAGAAAGTGAGACAGAACCCCACCCATAGGAGATACCCAATATGTATCTATTGATTAAATAAAAGAAAACTCTTCCAAAAGACTCACCCTTCGTAGCCATCCGTGCAGAATGGAGTTTTTGGTCTGTTGCCTGGAGGTACCATCACTCAGTGGTGGTGTCTAGGCCACTCTCTCTTGACCTCCTGACTCTAAACCCTGTGAAGCCTCTTGGCCTGTCCACACGCTTCTCCCTTGGAGCCACTAAAAAGGGTAGGATTACGTCATCACAGAAAAGCACTGAGACTCCGGACGTCTATGGTCAACCTGCCTGGGAGGCTTAGGAGAGCCCTCGGGGAAAGGTCCACTGTTCTCTGCTTGATCTCCTTTTTTGTCCAAGGGGCAATTAGAAAAGGAACAAGCAAATTGTTGAAACATTTTAAGGCAGGGTTTGGGAAGTTGCTTGGTAGGTAGAGGAGAGCCTGAGGATTTGAAGGAAAATGAAAGATGTCAACATGGGAGCAGAGGGCTCACTTTGTGTGACGACAGATGGTAGAATGTGGGCAAGTGGTTGGAAATATATAAAAAAAGAAAATCTCCTAACCATCCACTCGTATTTCAAAATTTAGGTCAAGCATCACTTCCTGGTGGAAGCCTTTCCGACCCTACACCTGGTAGAATTTCCCACCCTGCTCCACACTCTGTTGTATTTAAGAAACGCTTCTGCCACAACTAGGGACAAACTTGATTGCATTTACATGTTGTGATGGATAGCAAAAATGGCCACATGTTCTAATATGTATGTATCCATACATATTATATGACCTACAGCTCCCTTTCTCAAGAGCAAGATTCTTCCTCCAGTCCTTGAATTTGGACTGATCTATGATTGCTTTGGCCTTTGGGACAGTACAAAGGCCAATAGAAGCAGAGACCGAATATAATTAGACACATCGTGACTTGCTCTCTTACCAAAAACGAAACCCATCACTCTCAAGTATATTCTAACTCGTAGTGACCCTGAAGGACAGAGTAGAACTGCCCCATAGGGTTTCCAAGGCTGTAATCTTTACAGAAGGAGAGTGCCATGTCTTTCTTCTGCAGAGCAGCTGGTGGGTACAAACTGATTACCTTTCCTTTAGCAACTGAGCCCTGAACCACTGCACCACCAGGGCTCCTCCTTGCCTTCTTGCTGCTCTTCAAACACTGAGAACCCATGGGAACAGCCCAGCCCACCCTAATAAATGACAAGAGACCATTAGAGAGAGAATCCAGCTGAGAAGATTTCAGGCCCTCTGCCCTCCCGCTGACATGGTGGCTGATTCCAGATACATGAGGGAGCCCAGCCGAGAGTGGCTGAGTCTGCCCCAGACCAGAAGAACCCCAAACTGCCAACCCGCAAAACTGTGAGCGAAGTAACTGCTTGTTCTTTTAAGGCACTTCATTTTGGGGTCATTTGTTATACAGCAATTGATAACTGATTTGTTAACTGGGCTGTTTCTCTCACCAGACTGCAAGGAATCTTTTCTTAATCATTTCTGTATCAACAGTGTCTGGCAGAGGGTTGTTCATGTAGTCATTAGACAGTAGAAATTTCTTCATTTACATAATTTAAAAGTTTCTATCATTATGTTTTAACTTTCTTTTATAAATAAGATATGGGTGGATTTGCAAGTCTAAGCTGAGTGTACATGTTTTTTCCTAAGGTATTAATCCCTTTTTCTTGCTATTACTCATACATTTAGACATAATTCCAATATTATACTTCATATTCACTGTTTTTTTTTTTTATTATTATTCTGCCTTTCCTGTTTCTTTTTTTATTGGAATGATGAAATTTCTCTTACTTTCTTTTTCCTTCTAGAGATTTGAAAGTTGTATTTTCAATTCCTATTCTTTTATAGTAAACATGAGATCTTTGAACATTTTAATATTTGGTATATTGTATCAAGTTCATATCTCAGTTCTCCTCTCAAACAGTAATTTTTTGCTAGCTGCCATTGAGGTGACTCCGACTAATGGTGAACTTAGGTAACACAGAACTAAAGGTTGCCAGGTCCTGTGTCATCCTCACAAGTGCCAGCAATTTAGATTCCATCATTATAGCTAATGTGCCAGTCCATCTCACCAAGGGTCTCCTACAGCCTTGTTGGCCTTCTTCTTCACCAACCATGATATTCTCCTCTAGGACTGATTAATCTCTCCTGATGACATGTCCAAAGCAAGTGAATTGGACAGTATTCTCTTGCGATCTGTAAGGGTTTAACTGGCTAATTTTCAGAAGTAAATCTCCAGGTCTTTCTTCCTAGTGTGTCTTAGTCTTGAAGCTCCACTGAAACCTGTCCACCATGGATAACCCTGTTGGTATTTAAAATACTGGTGGCCTAGCTTCCAGCATCATAGCAACATCCAAACCACCACAGTACAGCAAACTAAGAGACAGGCAGTGAGCCGAACAGGGTATTGTCGTTGTTAGGTGTCATCAGGTCAGTTCTAATTTATAGTGACCCTATATACAGCAGAACAAAACACTGGCCAGTCTTGTGCCATCCTCATACTTGTTATTATGCTAGAGCCCATTGTTGCAGCCACTGTGTCAATCCATCTCACTGAGGGTCTTCCTCTTTTTCACTTTCTACTTTACCAAGCATAATGTCCTTCTCCAGGGCCTGGTCTCCACTGATAACATGTCCAAAGTATGTGAGACAAACACTCACCATCTGTGCTTGTAAGGAATCTTCTGGCTGTACTTCTTCCAAGACAGATTTGTTTGTTCTTCTGGCAGTCTGTGGTATATTTAATATTGTTCACCAACACCATAATTCAAAGGCAGCATTTCTTCTTCGATTTCCCTTATTCATTGTCCAGCTTTCACATGCGTATGAGGCGTTTGAAAATGTCATGGCTTGTGTCAGGCACACCTTAGCCTTCAGAGTGACATCTGTGCTTGTCACCAGCTTAAAGAGTTCTTTTGCAGCAGATTTGCAATACATCATTTGATTCCTTGATTGCTGCTTCCATGAGCGTGGACTGGGGAACCAAATAAAATGAGATCCTTGATAACGTCAATCTTTTCTCTGTTTATCATGATGTTGCTTATTGGTCCAGTTGTGAAGATTTTTGTGTTCTTTATGTTGAGGTGCAACCCATACTGAAGGTTGTAGTCTTTGATATTCACCGCTAAGTGCTTCAGGTCTTCTTCACTTTCACCAAGTTTGTGTTATCTGCATATCGTAGGTTGTTAATGAATCTTCCTCTAAACCTAGTGCCACGTTCTTCTTCATAGAGTGCAGCTTTTTGGATTATTTGCTCAGCATATAGATTGAATAAATGTGATGAAAGGATAGAACCCTGACACAAACTATTCCTGATTTTAAACCACATAGTGCCCCTTGTTCTCTCTGAAAAACTGCCTCGTGGTCTATGTACAGGTTTCAAATGAGCAAACTTAAGTGTTCTAGAATTTCCGTTCTTTGAAGTGTTATCCATAATTTGTTATGATTCACACAGTATAATGCCATTTCATAGTCAATAAAACGCATGGAAACATCTTTCTGGTATTCTGGTATTCTCTGCTTTCAGCCCAGATCCATCAGACATCAGCAATGATATTCTTCATTCCATATCCTCTTCTGAATCTGACTTGAATTTCTGTTGCAACTTCTTTTTAATGATCTTCAGCAAAATTTTACTGGGTTTTGATATTAATGATATTGTTTGATAGTGTCTGAATTTTGTTGAATCACTTTCTTTGGAATGTGCACAAACATGGATCTCTTCCAATCGGTTGGCTAAATTATTCGGCATAGACGATTGAGCACCTCCAGTGCTGCATCTGTTTGTTGAAACATCTCAATTGGTACCTGTCAGTTCCTGGAGTCTTGTTTTTTGCCAATGCCTTTGAAGCGTGGACTTCTTTCTTGGATATCATCAGTTCTTGATGACCTGCTACCTCCTGAAATGGTTGAACATCGACCCGTGCTTTTTTGTGTGTGTGTGTCTGTGCAGTGACCCTGTGTATTCTTTCCATCTTATTTTGATGCTTCCTGTGTTGTTCAATATTTTGCCCATACAATCCTTCACTACTGCATCTCGAGGCTTGGATTTTTTCTTCAGTTCCTTTAGCTTGAGAGATGCCAAGCATGTTCTTCCCTTTTGTTTTTCTAACGCCAAGTCTTTGCGCATGTCATTATCATACTTTGTCTTCTCGAGCCGCCCTTTCAAATCTTCTCTTCAGCTCTTCTACTTCATCATTTCTTTCATTTCCTTTAGCTACTTTACGTTCAAGAGCAAGTTTCAGAGTATCTCTGACATTCATATTGGTCTTTTCTTTCAGTATAAGGGCTGTATTTGAGGGTACCATCATTTTTATAACTTGCAAGTATCCTCTGTCAGGGCAGTTATTGACTGTAGCTGCACACCACCTAGTTCTTCTGGTTTCAGGCTGATGGAGTCTCTGGTTTATGTGGCCATTAAGGGAAGACCTGTTATTCAAGGAATTATACTTAGAGCAAAATTTGTATATTTATGTATAATTTAAAGCTTCTCCTTTAAAATTGCCTTTCCCTGAACAGAAAGCTCTCACCATGTCATTATGAGAAATACTCTTTCAGTGTGAGGCAGAAAGAGATGTCCATATTTGAGAGTCTGATGGTACAAATCTCAGTAGCCAAGACACAACCACATCAACTGTGTGTGTGGGTGGGTTGTATATGTCAACATAAGGGTCTGTATTTTTCTGAGTATGAAGGTAGGATTGGCGAGTTAAGGAAGAAAGAGATGGAAGCATCTTGGGAGTGGAGTGCAAACTCCGTGACAGAAGTTGCAGCAGGGGATCTCTCAAGAGGGTTTTAGAGGCCAGTTAGAAACCTAGGAAGCAAAAGGAAATAGGGCCAGTGGAGGGCAGCACTGGAGTAGTGGTGGGGGGTAGCAAAAATAATGGTAGTGGAGAGGGCAACAAAACTGCCCTGAAAGGAGTGGCAAATTAAAGATCCTAGACAAAATTCAGGTTAAGAAAAGTAGGAATGTAAAAAAATTCTGTCCTATAGCTCTCTTTGCTGTGAGGGTTTTTTAGGCCCTTCGAGAGATGTGGGGAGAAGACATAGGAGGAGAAGGGGAGTTCCTGAATCTAGGGGAGGAGTCTGCAAGCCATCTTCTACCCTCAATGATGTGGGCTCTGGGCTCCTTCAACTTCTCACTGCCAGAACCTCCTGAAATATTTTCTTAATTCTTCACATAGTACATTAATATCATGTCATTAGAAAATATAATAAGTACGCTTCTCTCTAACCACCCTTTCCCCCATCCTATACTCTCTGCTCTAGTTGTCCACTGGCTTCCTTCCTTTCCACCAGGTACAGATCCTAAACAACAGAGTGCCTGGAAAGCTCTTGAACTCCCAATGAATTCTGTAGCTTGATCCCTCACTTATTCCTGCATTTCTTATTGATATAAGAATTTGGTTAATTGCCCACCAAATGACAGGAAATGCTTTCTCAGGACACTCCTCCTTATGACCTTATCCATTCCCAATTCCTTCGTCTTGTCCTATCATGGCTCTCTTTTCTGGTGGAAACCAGACCCTTTGTTCCGTAACACACATCAATCTGGGACAATTTTTCCTCTCACCCTTATCTAGAGTCTTAGAGAAAGGCCTCTTCCTTCTGTATCACTGTTTCATCCTCTCTGGGTGAAGATGTCCAATCATAATGATGTTCTGAAGGATCTTTATCCCTTTTCCCAGTTCTTCATGACGCATGACCGTTTGGTGACTTGGGGACCCCGGTTTAGTCCAGAATTTCTGTGATAGAGTAGTTCCAGGTGCTCTCCCACAGGATCTCAGATCGACACCCTCTCCAAAAGAGTAGGTGAGATCAGCATGAACGGCATGGCTTCCATAACCCTGTGTGACATCATTCCTGACATTGCTCAGTTCGATGGGCCCACTTTAAATAGAAACACAGCAAAAAGAAAAATATGAAACAGTTCAAGTAGGAGCTTGAATACTGCCAGTCCCAGACTGGGAAAATGGGGCTTAGATATAAAAAAGGGATTGCAACTTTTCTCTGCCCTCCATGTCGTTACTATCCCTTGGTGGGGAGAGAGAGAGTACAGGGAATCGTTACAGTGTGACCAGGAGTTGATTTGTCCAAAACTTCTCATTTGACTCTCTTGGAATCATGTCTCTCCAGCCCTGGTCATACAGTGTCCACTCTGAACACCTCTCAGGTCTCCTTAGCCTCTGAGGCTTCACACAGGCTCTTCCCCGTGACTAGAAGATTTTCTCTCCCATCCCATCTGATGGACTACTCTCTGGTGAAGCATGGTGGTTAAGAGAACTGACCCCATTGGAACAGATTGGGCTTATGAGCTCACCATAAAATGCTAAGACTCAGGAATTTGTGGTCAGCCAGAATGGGAGCTTTAGGAGTTGACTTGGGGAAAGTCCATGACCTCTGCATCTTCCAGGCTCTGCTTTCACTCTGGAGCCCATATAGAAAAGGAGCTGGTAAATGGAGACAGCATTTGAGGAAGCAATTAAGAACGTTGGGGTGGTGATGACTTCTCAGAGGAAAATAAAAGTTTCAACAGGGAAATGCTAGGGTCTACTCTTGTATGACTCCAAACTATAAATAGGGACGAGTGGTTGGAAAACAGTAGAACAAAAGATGATC
This sequence comes from Loxodonta africana, assembly GCF_030014295.1. Classification (NCBI taxonomy): domain Eukaryota; kingdom Metazoa; phylum Chordata; class Mammalia; order Proboscidea; family Elephantidae; genus Loxodonta; species Loxodonta africana. The sequence continues at coordinate 79,377,307 of NC_087362.1, forward strand.
TGCATCTGGTCACAAATGTACCATATGCCTCAGTAGCTTCAGCCTGTCTCCTCAGACTTCTCTCTGGAGAAGACATGGGGCTTCCTGGACCCGGGCCTTTTGTCACCCCTTAACTATCCAATCATATTCCCAACTTGGTTCAGGCATCAATTCCTGGTTGTGCTCTTCCCTAAATATCCTCCTGGTAGATTTGTTCACTTCTTGCTCCCTACTCCATTGTACCTGCAAAACCCTTTACCACAGCATAAAACACAATTGCATTTACTTACTGTGGTTGATGTAAGAAATGTCTACACATTCATCCTCTCTCTGTGCCCATGCCTTCTATGAGACTCTGGAGTGCCTTTCATTAGCAGTAGGAGTCTTTCTCCATCCCTTAGTTGGGGCTGACATTATTGTTTTGGACATTGGGATGGTAGAAAACCTGATAAAATGAGAGAGTTGGAAGACTTTACACTGAGACTTACCTTTTGTTGCTCTTAAACCCTGAGAACTCATGGGAACATACTCATGCCAGCCTGCTAGATGATGGAAGACCAATGGAGGGAGGATCCAGCGGTTTCACTGACTTGATGTTATGAACTGGCTCCCAGCTACCTGGAAGCAAATTGTAGACACATGAGGAAGCCATGTTGTGAGCCACTGAGGCTGGCCCAGATCAGAAGAGCTCCAGACTGACAACTTGAAAAATTGTGAGCTGGTAAATTGTTGCTCTTTTAAGACACGACAATTTGGGGTCATTTGTTACACAGCAATACATGACTGATACAACTGTTAACTTGGCTGTTTCTCTCACCAGGCATTGAGGGAAATTCTCTGAGTCATTTCATCATCAAGAGCAACTGACATAGGGTCTCACATATAGCTGTTATAGTGTAAATGTTTGCTGACTTCATGGATGAATGAATAATATGAATTGTAAGTGTGAATCAGCACAAATTCATGTGTGCAAGAAAACTTGATATTTCTTTAAATAAACTGAATTCCAACTCAGAGCTCTCGGCTTACAAAATTGGGGTAAAATTTTAACCTTACTTCTTTGTAGGGGTATATTTGGTGTTGGTTTATTTTCTGGGTACCCCGGGGTCTAAAGAGGGACCAAAGTTTGGAGATCTTTAACACACCCATCGCCTCAGCCTATATGGGTGATCTCTCTAGAAGCATTGTCTCTGCTGCTTCCATTCCCAGCTGGAGCATGAGAACCTTGGCAGGGCTGGGAACACCATAACGTGGTTTGTCTACTTGTGTGCCTGCATTACCCTTTGAGGTGCTGCCACCTACCCCAGGGCATTATCAAGAAGCAGGCCTCACCCCTTCCCAATGTGTAGGTCTCTGCTGTCTGACTCCCACTCTTCCCCTGGGTTCCAGTTCCCTCAGTGTGATTACTCCAATGAGCTGAGACTCTTACAACAGACTCTTCAGAGTCTCGAAGTTTCAGGGCTTTAACTCTGTGAGTCCAATTACCTCTTTGAAATGAGGTAGGGAAGGTTGAAAAACATAGGAAGATTTTATTTTGAATTTAATGTTTCAATAAAATTTCTTGCCATGCATTTTCAAATGGTTCTGCCTAACAATTCCCTCTGTCCTCTTACAAGATGCAGGACGATGAAGAGGGAATGTTTGTTGTGTCATAATCTCCAGAAGGATGCAAAGTGCACATGGGGTCCATTCCCCCCGATGCTCACACTTGAGCACCACACCCACATGGAAATCTTTGCAAGTGTTACTGAGTCCCTCACACATCCACAGTGAACAACTTTCAGATTCTCATAAGCAGGAATTATTTGTGTCCATTATTTGTGTCCTAAGACGAGGAACTTCTTGGAGACCCTACTCTGTCCTACAGGGTCACTGTGAGTCGGAATCGACTCCATGGCATCGGGTTTTGTTTTTCCTTTTTGGGGGGGTGGTTGATGTCAGCTGCAAGATAGTGTTTAAAAAAATGTTGACAGCGTAGCAGGTAAAACCAACAAAATGAAACTGAAATGAAATGTCTTTTTCACACTTACTGACCTCACAGTTCCTTCAAAGTGTTTACTTTCCACTGGGTTCAGAGGCAAGAGGGAACTCTTCATGAGAGAGTCACAGCTTGGAACACCTCCAAAATTATACGTCTCCCTCCTGATGTTAGGTAACATCACATACTGTTTGGCTGGTTTATCATCTGAGTGCTCCACAAAAATAGAAGGCCCATGCAGGCAGGACCTTGTCTGCTGTGTTGGTCAGAATGTCCTAGTTCCTGGCACCTATGAAGCTTCCAGAAATGATATGTCTGATTGAATGAGTGGGTGGGTTTTTATAAAAACCATGGAAGTGCTCTGTTTATGTAGTTACAATAGTGAAAACAGGCATAAGGAAATGGAGACTAGTTATGCATAATTAGAAATGGAGACTAGTTATGTATAATGAGAACAGAACTTGGTAATGAAGAGATAAAAAAATAAGATGTATTAATAGAATGTACCCCCTTCACTTTGGCTGGAGAGAGATACGGTAAAATTGGGTTGTTTTTCCCCTACTGATTTATAGGTTCTATATATTGAATTGAAAAATTAGTCTTTTAGGAGTCACAAATATTTCTATTGAGAGATAATTCACCTGCCATAACATTGCCCTTTGAAATGTGCACAATTCTGTGGTTTCTAGTATATGGACAGAGTTGTGCAACAATCACCACTGTCTAGCTCCAGAATATTTTCAGTACCCTGTAAATAAATGCCCTACATATTAATAGTCATCCTCATTATTCCTTTCGTCCAAGACATAACAACCACTAATCTACTTTCTGTCTGTGTTGGTTTGTCTGTTCTGGACATTTCATATAAATGGAATCATGCACCATGCGGTCATTTCTGTTTGGCTTCTTTCACTTAGTATAATGTTCTCAAAGTTTGTCCATATTGTTGCATGTATTTTAATGACTGAGTAATATTCCAGTCTATGAATATACCACAGCTTGTCTACCAATTCATGACATTTGGATTCTCTCCACATTTTGGCTATTTATGAATAATGCTGCTATGAAAATTCTTTTGTAAGTTGTTCTGTGAACATGCTTCAGCTCTCCTGGGTACATACCTAGCAGTGGAATTGCTATGCATGGTAACTCTATGTTTAACTTTCTGAGCAAGTACCTAACTGTTTTCAAAGTGATTGGATAATGTTACATGTCCACCAGCAATGTATGAGGGTTCCAGTTTCTCCACATCCTCACCACTTGTGTTGTCCATCCTGTTGATTTGAGCCATCTTACTGGTTTTGAAATAATAGTGAGTTTTGGTTTTGATTCGCATTTCTCTAATGACTGATGAGGTTGAGCTTCTTATCATGTGATTATTGACCATTTCTATGTCTTCTTTGGAGAAATGTCTATTCAAATCCTTAGCCTGCAATTTTTTTTTCAGCTTTTTGCCTGTATTTTTGCTTTCTTCATATAGTTTTTGCTATGCCAAAGATCTGTATCTGTATCTTACCAGTTTTAGCCTTCACAGCTTTGGGATTTTTAGAAAATCTTTCTCTTTTACCAAGAAAAAGCAAAACAAAATCTCTCATAGTTTCTTCTGAAATTTGTATGGTGGCATATTTTACTTTTAAATATGCGATCCTTTTGGAATTTCGTTCCCTGCAAGCTATGAGAAAAAGGATGAAAATATTTTTACAGGTGATCTAAATTATTACCAAATTGCTGAAAACACTCCTTTTTGCCTTTTTGCATAAGCCATATCTTAACTGCATTTTCCCATATTCCATATAGAAAAGCATTTTTACAGAAGGAGGCCCGCCATTCCCAGCCATTTCATTTTAAGGTTTTGCTTTGCTGCAATAGAAATCCCTTCTATACCTTATCTACACACCTGTTCTCATAGCCAATAAAAAGTTTGTGTGAGTAGGACTCCTGTGAATTTATAAGATGAGGTTGAATTTCATATCTGGTTCCGTGTGGTGCAGTCCAGCAGAAGGACAGACAGAAGCAGTAGCTCCGGAGGCAACAGAAGCTATAAGCACATGAGCTTCTCGAGATTTGCTGCTGAATTTCACAGAAAGCTCTAGACTTTTCTATATAAACATATCATTATATATGGCCATCACCTCAGAACAGACAGAGAATGATGCTTTGAAAGTGACGCATTCAGGACAGAACTGGAGAAAAATGCAGAACAATCTTCTAACTCACAAAAAAACACCAGACTTACTGACTTGACAGGGATTAGAGAAACCCGGAGTGTATGGACCCCAGATATCCTTTGAGGTCAATAATGAAGTCGCTCATGAGGTTCACCCTTCAGTCAAAGATTAGACAGGCCGATAAAACGAAATGAGACTCCAGCAGCATACTAGCCCAGGAACAAGGACTAGAAGGTAGGAGAGGACAGGAAAGCTGGTAATAGGGAACCTAAGTTGAAGAAGAGAGAGTGTCGACATGTCATGGGGTTGGTAACCATTGTCATAAAACAATATATGTACTAGCTGTTTAGTGAGAAGCTAGTTTGTTCTGTAAACCTTCATCTAAAGAACAATTTAAAAAGTTAGGCTTTCAGAACGAGAGTGTTCATTCCTTAGAAGTATGTGCTTTGTTGAACATATCTACCCATTTCTATTGGGTGTGTATCTAGAAATAGAATTGCTGGGTCGTAGGATACATGTATGTTCACAGCTTTAGTAGATATGGCCTAAGCATTTTTAAAGTGGTTGTACCAAATTACGCTTTCACTAGCAGTAAATTAGAGATCCCTTTGCTCCATGCTGTATCTAGTAGTTGGTATTTTCCATCTTTTTCATTTTAGCCATTCTGGTGTGTGGGGGATAGTATCACATTGTGACATTTTATTAGAGTTTCTCTGATAACTAATGAATGTATGTTGGCCATACAGAAATCTTTTCAAGTATTTCCTCATCTATTGGACTTTTTTTTGCTTTTGCTTTATAAACGGTTCTTTATATATTCTAGAACCAAGTCCATAGTAGGACACAGGTATTGCAAATAACTTCTGCTATCATATGAATTCACCCTTGTGGCTTGTCAAGAGCTTTCAGATTCAGAAATCTGCCCTTTATAAGAACAGGCAAATGGTTAGTGACAGAAGTTTATTAGGGGTTAACAGGGGCAGGAGGGAGGAAATAAAGCAGTGTTATTGCATACAGAGCACGGAGTTTCAGTTTATGGTGATGGAAAAATCCCATTGATTAAGGGTAAGTTTGCACAGCTGATTAATGTAATTGCTGTCAATAGCTTGTACACCTGTACAACTTGTTCACTTGGCAAAGGTTGTGTGGAATATTTACAGCAGCAACAAAAATGAGCAGCTTCTGAGGCAACACTATAGTCTGCAATTGATGAGATTTTTTTTTTTATTCTTTTATTATACTTTTCTCAGTTTTCTGTTTTGTTAACATGTGACTGTTAAAATCAAAGATAATAAAGCGTTTGCATGATGAAAGTGGTAACAATGTCTATCCCACCCACTGTGTCCATCTGAAGTTTAAATGAGGAACTACGTGCCACTAGCAGAAGCCCAGCCTTACTTGGCACTCGGGAAATATTTCTCCCACTCCTCTGGCTCACGGTCTTCTCCCCTTGTTTATTTGCTCTTTTCTCTTTCCAGCTGGCTGTATGTGACCACCAGGCTTCCTGACTCCATCATTCTGCTTTCCATACCAATGTTATTGTAACTTTGGGATCTTGGGCAGTGGTGAAAGTTACATACTATCCCTGCCATTATGAAGGGGACAAGCCAGTGCGGGTGGGAGGGGCAGTGGGGAAATTCGGCCTAGAGAAAGGACAGACCACCTTCCAGGAACCGCAGTGGCCTTCAGAGAGCTTTGTTGGCTGCAGTTCACCTGGCCGGCTTCTAGATGTCAGAGTGTGCTAGGGCTCGGTGCTTAGTTCTCTCTATTGACACCCTCTGTCTAGAATGACTCAGTGAGTCCCCTGCTGTCTATCTGTAGCTACAGATGCCAGCTTTATAGCTCCAGTCAAATTCCTCCTGTGTGCAGACTCATATATTCAAATGTCAGCCTAACTCTCTGTATTGACCTCTTCTTTCATGAAATGGGCATTATAATGGCACATTCCTCATAGGACTATCATGCAGAGCAAAAATCTTCAGGACAAGCACTTACAAGAGTGCCTGGCACCAGTGCATGTGCTCAGTAAGTGTTAGCTGTTAGTATTGTTACCTGACATCTCCACATGGATCTCTGACAGCTATGCCATGTTATCAAGGCCATGAAGCAAGTCTTGGTCCCAAACCCATTCCACCCATATCAATTTCTCAAGGCTACAGTGATAGGAATGTGTGTGTTTTTCCACTTAATGGACATGGTTAAAAAGGTTGACCAGGTCCTTCATAATAAGTTGCTCCAAAGTTCATATGGGTGACCACTGAAACAAGTTACAGTCAACTAATATAGAAAAAAAACAGAACCACTCTCAGCTGCTCATGCTTGTACTCTCAGTTCAGAATATCTGGTGAGGGCACTATTATGGACTGAATTGTATAACCCCAAAAGGTACGTTGAAATCCTAACTACTGTACCTGTAAATGTGACCTAATTTAGAAATAGGGAATTTTTTAAATTATGTAAATAAGGCCATACCAGTGTAGGGTGGGTCCTAAACCTAGTCCCTCCTGAGTTATAAAAAGAGCAGAATAGACACAGACAGGAGCAGATGCATCTACAAGGCCAGGAACACAAAGGGTGGCTGGAAGATGCTAGAAGCTGAAATAGACATGAGCCATGCCCTGAATTCAGACTTCTAGCCTCTCCTGTACTGTGAGAAAATAAATTTCTGTTCTTTAAAGCCACTCAGTTGTGTTATTTTTTTTTTTTCTTATGGCGGCACTAGGTAACTAACACACATACCTGTGCTCATAAATCCAGCCTAGGGTAAAATAGTGCTCTCCCCTCCTTGTCTAGCCCACCTGTATCCTGCTGTTTCCCTATCAGTGTCCTCTGCTTTCACTAAGCTACAAAAGAGCCGGCTTGATGCTGAGGCATAGAAATTCACTTTATTTTTTACTTTGTATTTATGATTAACTAGTTTAGTATTAATACTAATGTTTTCTATGGCTTTTAAATTTTTCTGTGAATGTTCGTATAATCTGTGAATAATAAGTTATATTTTTCTTTTTCTTGTCATTTTGTTCTAGCTTCGACCTCCACTGTTAAATATTTAATAGAAATAATAAGAGAAAGCATCCTTGTTTTATCGCTAATTAATTTTAAAGAGAATGTCCCACATTTCACCATGAACTATTATGCTAGTTGTACTTTTCCAAGTTTGGGAACTCCTTTTTTGTTCCTAGTTTGCTCGGAGTTCTTATGTCTCAGTGTGATTGGATTTTATCACTGCTTTTCACCATCTCTTTACATGAGCCTCGTCTTTTCTTCCTTAACCTACACATGTGGTGAATTAAGTTATTAAATGTTTAATGTTCCCTCAAGATTGCATGCTGACAATAAACCGCCTTGATCATGGCATATTACATGGTTTATACTTGGCTGGATTTCTTTGCCAGCATTTTATGTAGGGTTTTGCATCTCAATTACTTATACCTTCCTTTTCTAATTCGGTATCAATATTAAAGTAGCCCCACACAAGGATCAAGTTGGAGAGCATCTCATATTTTTCTCTTCTTTGGTGACTATGCACAAGTTTAAGATGATCTGTTTTTTGCATGTTTGCTGGAACTGGCGTGAAAGTGGTCTCCCAAATCCGAAACCATTTGGCCATCGAGTTGATTCCTTCTTCGTAGGGAGATCTTGAACTACTGACCCATTTTGTATAGTGATTAAAGGCCATTTCTGGTGCTAGTTTACTTAGAAAAATTTCCACTGCATGTCGTAGGCTGCTAGGATTTCATCATTAAATATTATGCGGTTATCACTGTTTTCGGCCTCGTCCAGGCCAATTAATCAATCCCAGATTTTCCATTTTCCCGAAGTCAGACTGCTATCTATTCCTGGTACCAGTTCCCTTACCTAAGACTTATTTGCAAAGAAACATACAACCAAGCCTCCTTTGAGTCTATGATGTGAGAATACAGTGAGTCCCACATAATGTAACTTCTTTGTAATTATTCTTTTTTTTAAGTGTTTCACATTTACTTTTTTTTTTCATTTCCCACCTATCTAGCAGTTTTCAAGTTGTGCATTTCAGGTTGAGGTCAGTAGCTGGACTGACTCTGCGGGGCGGGGCGGTGCCCAGTTGCATCTGGGCATCAAGAGAAGGCGCCTCTAGAACTAGGAGGCCTGAGGTGGAGGTTGGGTGGTTGGGGGGGTGGGGGCGGGGCAGGGCTGCACAGAGAGGGGCGCCCAGAGGGATGCACAATGTCCAGGGCTGCCCCACCGCAAGCTCACGGGCAGCAGGATGGAGTTGGCTTCAGGAGCCTTTTGCCACAGTCCCAGCCCACCTAGCCCTGCCCTGAACTCAGACCCCCCAGGCTCACAGATCTCACCAGAATAGGGGAAGCCTGAGGCCACAGAGAGCGAGACCCAGTGCACATACCTGAGCCTGATCACAGCGTTTATGCTGGGATAGGAGGGCAGAGGAGGCATATGGGGACTTGGGTCCAGACGATGACCCAGGAAGGGTGGGAGAATTGAGGTCACCCTCGAACTCTGGGTCCGCATGTGGAGGCCCGAGGTTGCACTTCTGGGAGGAGAAGGCAAAGCCCCAGAGGCCACACTGTACATACACACACTGCACCCCCTTTCTCCCTCAGAAGGGCTCCCCAGGAAGGTCACCCCTAGTTTGAGGTGCAGCAGAGCCTGCCCCGGTCAGGACTAGGGACTTTATTTCCTGCACTTTCACCACTGGCTGATAGTAGACTCCTTTCTCCATAGACTAAAGAAGAAATTATCGAAATAAGTGCAAAACTCCAGACTTGAGTTAAGGATCATAAATTAACACAGGGAAATACAACTTTAGCAATAAATGCCTGTTTGGAGCCCAAGTTGCATTAAAAAAAAAGAAAATCCTGAACAAGACCCCAGAGGGAGTGATAGGAACCTCCCTCTTTTGCCTCAGTCCGTCTGTGGCCCCAAGCTTTGTCATCTCCCACCTCCCAAGACTGTATCAACTGCTTTGAGAGTTTTAGAATAAAGATCCCCAGGAATATGGCTGCTCTCATTCAGTAAGGATTTCCCCAGTGCTGGACTAGACTAAATTCTGAGAATTCTCCAGAGGCTTCCGGGGTCTTCGTACTGGATGGTCAACACACCAAGCTGCAGAGCCAATTCCTTTTTCCTGCAATTGGGCATGACCCCAGGGACATGACCCTGAGGGTGCTGACACTTCCTCAACCAATGACCCTCCCCCTGGGTTTCCCTCTGTCTGGGCCTCAGGATCAGTCAGGCCAACTTGTCCCCTCCGGAGAGTTTCTGTTGAAGGACACCTAAGTGGCACTATGGGTTTGTGCCCCCCACCCTGCAAACCTGCCTCCTCTGAGTGGGGTGAGGTGCTACTGAAACATTGAAATCATTGAAACTAGCAGAAGCCACAGCCCATGGTGCTGGGAGAAAGCTGGGAGGGAGAGAGAGGTAGAGAGGCTATAAAGGCCCAGTTGTGAAGGTGAACTGGGGCCAGGATGCTCTGAAGCCAAAAAGCTGAATGGTCTCACACCTGCAGCTCCTGAGCCCATCTCTTCTTTCAATGGAGAAAGTCTTTCCCTGCTCTTACTTAGCTGGACTGGAAGGGCCTTTGACTTTTAACATGAAGCAGCTTCCAGAGCCTCTTGGGGCAAGTGATTGTCAAGGAGTCTCTGCCCAGTGCCCCCCCCACCCCTCCCACTTGTCAGAGGGCCAGGAATTTCAGTCTTCCCAGTCCTGGGCTGATCTAGTGACTTATAACAGGATTTCACTGGAACTCGAAACTTTGGAAGATGGGAAATACTCCTGGGTTCTCTTCACACAGCTGAATGCCTGGTTCCTGGTCTTACTATACAAGTTTCATAGAGGATGCGAAGAGGAGTTTGGGCTTGACACCTGACATCTTAGCAGTGGTTCCTGTTTGTTTGGGAGGCAAGTGGTAAAAAGAAGGCAGCATCTACTACTTCCTTTTCCATGAGTCTCAGAAAATCCTCCTGAAGACCGTCTCAGGTAAGGACTGATGGGAAATGCCTTGGTTTATTCTTAACTTTGCCCTTGAGGCATATTTTGTTGATGACCACATATAAAATATTGTCCTCTCAAGGATGCACTCTAATTCTTATCTAATCTTGATGCAGAATGAGTATATATGAAAACTAAAGTTGGTTCTTAAGCAAGGGATTATCTCTCAGAGAAGGTCCGTGGGAAGGTTCATACCAACTTCTGTGGTACTAATATTGCTCCGAGGAGCCCTGGTGGTACAAAAGTTAAGTGCTCTGCTGCTAACCGAAATGTTAATTGTTTGAACCTACCCAGAGGCTCTAAGGAGTAAAGATCTGGCAACCTCCTCCCGTTAAGATTACACACCAGTAAACCCTATGGGGACAGTTCTCCTTTCACACCGGGCCACAATGACTCAGAAATCCACTCGATGACACCTAGCAATAACAACAGGAAGGCATTGCTCCTGATGTGCCTGAAATGCCTCTCTGGGGAAGGCCTTCAGAGCCGGCTCATGGCCACATGGGAATTGAGACTCATTTTTTTGTTTCCACGACTTATTTTGGGTCCAAAAATTTATTTTCCAGTTTATTCACCAGACTTGAATACAGCCAGCTCTCAGATATTGTCAGAATTAATTCCTTTCTCTAATAATGATTTGCGGCCAAGAGCATATTCCCAAGCCTTTCCAAGAGACTGGAATACCTTTCCAAAGAGGCACGTCCAGCGCCATGTTGTCCAGTGACTACAGTGTTGACATAGTGTATTTACCCACATAGTTCCCACGTTTTCTGCTTTCCTTAAATACGACTGAAATTCCAAGTCTACCACCTGAACCACTTTTCTCAGTGTTTCATTTAGGAGAAGTCTGGTGGTGATGAATTCTCTCAGTTTTCCATCCCCTAAGAATGGCATTACTTTTGCTTTACTCCGGAAGGTATGACTGGGTATAGAATTATATATCTATATAGATTAATATTTCCCTCTTTGTGTTGAAAAAATGTTGTTTCACAATCTTTTGGCTTCCATGGCTTCTGATAATGACTATAGAGTTATTTGAATTATTTTTCCCAAGTGAAATGTGTTGTTTTCTGTCTAGCTTCTTCCTGAGTATTTTCTTGGTCTTTGTTATTCTGTAGTTGATTATGATATATCATATTTTTATGCAAATAATGCACATGTTTTATATATTTTTTTCTCTTTTTGTCAACTGTATTTTCCCCCTCCCAGGTATTGTCATAAGCACAGTACGCCGTTTTCTTTTTTACATGTCACTGTAAAAGAATTCATGTAGTGTGCTTACAAATACACCTGCGGTGGGGGGGAGGGCCTGGTTGGCAACAAACACATAATGCACAATATTTTCATAATAATATGGTATTGGGGTGTATAATTCCTTAAATTTAACTCGTTGGGGTTTGCTGAGTTTCTTGAATCTGTAAGTTCATGTCTTTCACCAGATTTGGAAAGTGTTAGCCAGTATTTCTTCTAATACTTTTTTCTGCACCACACATTTTCTCCATGTCTTCTGGAGTTCCAATAAAGAAATAGGCTTTTCTTCTAGTTTTTGAGGCTCTGCTCATTTTTTTCCGTATTTTTTCTCTCTGTTTTCAGAATAGATATTTTCTATTGATCTACTTCCAACTCACTTAGTTTTTTTCTCTGTCATCACCATTCTGCTTTTGAAACTATCAAATGAATTTTTCATTTCTAGCATTGCATTTTTAGCATGTAAAATTTTCCTTTGCAAATAGCGACTATCTTTCCACCTATTTAAAAAATGTCCCTGTTATTTCTTGGAGCATGATTAGAATAGCGTTTTAAAATACTTGTCTTAAGATTTCAAAGCTGTAAGTCTTGCTTAAATGTTATGGAAAAACAAAATGTTAATTTTGTTTTTCTTAGCATTCAATTGACCCAGATATGTTCAGGCTGCAAGTTCTGTCCTGTTTTTGTATTCTGTGGCTCACATCTTCGTTCAATTTTTGAAGCCTTTGCGGTGATACTCGGGTCTAATCTACATGAGTGCCACCCAGACTGGAATCTTGGTGGTGTTGTAACCCCTAGTGAGGCTCTTAAAGGATTTGATAACACTTCTTAGGGTCAGGGCAAGGCATATGCATCTGGGAGGGGTGAACCAGGAGTTATAGCAAGTTTGAAGAATCTCTTTCTTGTGCTGCTTCCTCTCTCTATTTCTCTGATGCTCTCTGAGCTCGGAAGGAGTGCTTTCCTGGCCCACTGGCAGGAATGCTGGGGCTTTAATCTCCTCATTCTGTCGTGCACATAAGTGACCGGTTCTGCCTATGGGGCCAAAATACTCCACAACCGGCCCAAAGGTTGGCAGCATGAGCCTGTCAAGAAGTGCCTCAGAAGACTAGCCTGGTGATCTGCTTTTGAAAAGTCACACCCTTTGAGGCAGAATTGACTGAATGCCAACAGCAGACAGGGAGAGAGAAAACGTAATGGAGCTTCCTCCACACTCTTGGGCCCTTACATACTCTGGTCAAAGAGAAGGAATCTCTTCTTCCAGAGTTTTAAGTTTCTTCCCACCTGCCTACCTGCCCACCTCTCTCCTTTTATGGACCCTCTATCCCATTTGATATGAGAGAGGGCTTCTCTTGGAGCTGTTTCTGTCCACAGCTGGTATGCAGTTACATGATTTGGACTCATGTAATTTCAGCCTCTGGAATGTTTATACTTTATGTTCTGGTTTCCTACCACTGCCAACCACTTCCTTTGCAGAGTCCTGAGATAGTGGCCCATGCATTTGTCCAGATACTTAGTTGTCAGATACCAGTATAGCCACCGGGGGAAGTGTTGGTTGTGGTAAGTGGGGGAGGGACTGTACACTGAAGGAGCTGCAAGATCTGGCTGTCTTGTGTGAGCAGGGCGGGGGTGTGCTGAGGATGGGTGCTGAAGGTGCTGAGTCAAGGGAAGTTTAATATAAAGTTGGGTCAAGGACAGTTTGTTGATATGGGGGAACTCTCTCCTAACAAGGATTTATCGCCATAGCAAAGGCTCTAGAAATGGGTCTCGTAAGCTGTGGCATTGTTCTTCGATGCATGGAAAAGGCAATGGCCCACTATCTATGAAATAGAAGTGCCAGACCTGCTGTGTCAGATGTGGGAAGATGAGGTAAAAGTCTCCAATATGTGTCTGTGCCAGAGTTAGTTTCTATAAGACCATTTCTTGGAGGTCCTGAAGGACACCCATTTCATGAAAATAATAAGGAAAGCAGAGATGAGGGGAGCAGCAACAACACTGAACTTACTGATATCTGTCTTCTCTTGGGGTCCCTGGGTGCCACAAACAGTTCAGTGCTCAACTACCAGCTGAAAGTTTGGCAGTTTGAACCCACCGAGGGGTGCCTCAGAAGACAGGCCTGGTGATCTCCTTCTAAAGGGTCACAGCCTTGGAAACCCTATTGAGCAGTCCTACTCTGCACACATGGGGTTGTCATGAGTTGGAAATGACTCGACGGCAACAAACGACAACAATTCTCTGTTGGCTGAGATTGTTAGTGGGAGCCGGGCTACCTCATACCAATATAAGTAATGGGATCCCAGCCCAACAGAGGCCAGGTAGAAGTACTTAACTGTCAGAAACAAGTTGTTTGTGATTACAGTAATGGTCAGCAGGTCAGAGTATTAGTCACCTATTGGGGCATAATAGATTATCCCCAAACTTAGCAGATGAGCGATAAATGGAAAAATATTCAATTCATGCTGATAAACTTGGAACTAGACAAAGATTTTGGTAAGACTCAACATACTTTTAAGGTGAATGGTTAAACTAGAAAATTTAAATAACTGGTATAAGTATAAAAACAGATTTTCAAAATAATGATGATATAATTGCATACCCGAATAAAAGACAAGTACTTCAAAATCAATGGTTTCTCTCCCATGTGGACATAAGGGACTGAAATTGGCAAGGGTGGGAAGGGCTGATCGTTCTCTTTCCCCTATTACTTGACTGTAGCAAACTGTGTCCAAAACTATAAAATATTTAGGGAAACATTGTTTTGACCGGAGCAGTAAAGGACATATATAAAGAAAACTAATGTATTAAAGTAAATAAAATGAAACCTGAATATGTGCAAAAAATATGCCATATTTCCAAATGGGAAGCCTTGTTAATTAAATGGAGGTTCCCAAAACTAATACATAAATGGAATGCATTTCCAATTAGAATATTCAGGTAGTCGTTTTTAATTGCATACATTAATCATAAGCTACAAGTGGTACAATAGGTAACAAAGGATGTTGTTGCTGGAGCCTTGGACAAGATTTTTGACTCACATCACAGCCCTCCCTTCTGACTGCCCAGTAGGCCTTTATAGGCCGTAATCTTTATGGGAGCAGACCACCAGGCCTTTCTCCCTCAGAGCCACTGGGTGGGTTCGACCTGCCAACCTTTCTTTCAATTAGCAGTCAAGCACTTAACCATCGCAACACCAGGGCTGCATTAGCAAAGAATAGACAAGAAAAACCTGAAATAACAGAATAGTAACAGGTGTCTACCTCATCAAGTAACAGAGCAAATCAATATTACATAGCATACAAACTGACAGGCAGACAACTGAAATAGGAAACCTACTAGGAGATCACAATAACTATTCATACAAAGGTGGTGTGAAAATTATATTTATCTAATAAATGGTGCTGACTCAACTGATTGTTCTGGGGGACAAAGCTTGCAAAAATGTGATACACAAATCATAGATTTGGAAAATGATGTGAAATGTAGATGACAAAGATTAATAACAATTTATATTTTACACAAGAAGGATAAAAGTTAAGTACTTGAAAAATGAGCAGTGAATTCAAACAGATCATTCAGAGCAAATTCACATGCCCCGTAAACATAGTCCAAGTTGCTCAAAAACACTGGTAGTTAAGAAAATATCAAAGTCCCAGTGAAACCGGCACAATTTAAAAATCAACACCATCTATGGCTGGCTGGGCTGTGGGGAGAAGGAAACCCTGAGACATGGCTGGAAAGGTGCTTTGTGACAGCCGTTAGGGGAAAGACATGGCCATGGCTCTGTACTTTTAACATTCCTTGAACTGGAAATCTCACTCTGTGGAGTCTACTCCACATAAGCAAATCCTGTACTATACAAAGGCTGTTTGACAAAACATTGACTGTTCATTGGTGATGGAATGATAGAGAATGTATGGTAAAGCTACATCATCAATAACGTAGGAAGTCATTAGAATGAAAAATAGTTGTAGTAGTTAAGTAGGAGAAATCTCTGTGAAGTATTATGGAAGTTTACTGAAAACATGAAGGTGCAGAGAAGTATATATAAAATTAGCACATTTGGGAAGAACAATACTAATTGTTTGAATATGTTTGAATACCTGTTTACATGTATGTGTGTGTATAAATGAACAGACGATGGTACATGTATGTCTGCGTGTGCTTATTTAAGCAAGGATAAGACAGACTACTTAGCACATGGTCGAAGTGAATTACCTTGGATTCACTTGTGGGAAAGAACAGGGGGTGGAAAGCTAGAATATACAGGAAGAGTGGACTGAAAAAGCATGGGTGATAACGTGTTTCCATTTTACTAGTGTTATGTATGAGACAAACAAATCTGTCTTGAAAGAAGCCGAAATGTTCCTTAGAAGCAAGGATGGCTTTAGACATGTTATCAGCAGGGACCGGTCCCTGGAGAAGGACACCATGCTTGGTAAAGCAGAGGTCCAGCGAATAAGAGGAAGACCCTCAATGAGATTGACTGACACAGTGGCTACAACAGTGGGCTCAAATATAGCAACCATTATGAGGGTTGCCCAGGACCAGGCAGTGTTTTGTTGTGTTGTGCATAGGGTCGCTGTGAGTCAGAGCCAACTCGATAGCACCTAACAACATGTCTAAGTCTAGATAAAGTGTACTAAAATTGTTATTATCTATTTAATTTATGTGTGTAACTTAGAAGACATAAAAATATAGAGTTAGTGCTATATCTAATGACTTACAGAGAATCAAGATAGAATGTGAAGGGAAAGAAGGGGCAAGAGCAATGTGGGTAGAGTGAGACCAAGTTTCCATAAAAGCAAACACCCCATCAGATGTACTTGTGTACCTGTGACTGTGTATATGTGTCCCTGCAGAGAAACCTAGGGAAGGATACACATGTGTCTATTAACATTGGATACCTTGGGGGAGCAGGAGCAAAATATGAGGGTGGGACTCTGCAGGTTAACTTTTTCATTATACAAATTTGTACTCTTAGACATGTAATAAAAAAGAATTTCATAGCTTTGGAAATTAGTAAATGACATAGATACCTATTTTTAAATAGGTGAAAATTCTCTATGACAAAGATTTTAACCTCTGAAAGGAGAGCATACCACAGACGGTAATAATCACGATCAGTGGATTTCTTGCATGTTCTTGGAGCCAATGTGCTCTTCTGGTGTCTGTAACTAGAAATGACCAAAAATAATTTGGGGAAGTCAATCACCTCTTGCAAACACACGTCCACACCTAAATGAAGGAGAATGGACACCATGTGCAATTCACTAGGTAACTCATGTGCCTCTAGAAGATTCTCTTTCCCGGATATGCTGCCACTACCTCCTCCCCACCTTGCCACACTGAATAACCCACCTTGTGCATTCTAGACCCTTTTCAGGACTGAGCATAGATGACATCAACTGAGAAGATAGTTGAAGAAGAGAAGAGAGTTTGATGAAAAGATTTCAGAAAGCAGTACCTCCCCAACCAGCCTCTCCCCAACCTGGGAATGCCAACCTCTCCCACTCTGATACCTCTGAGAATCTCTGATTTTCCTTTTGGATCCTTAGGAGACTGACGAATTCACCTGTCCTGAAAGCCTTCACTGCCCTCTACCACTGACACTGTTCCATGCAGGAGCTGTCTCTGTCACTCTGAGAAATCCACACAGGACAGCCTGTGGTTGGAGGTGCTCATTCTGGAGGTCCTGCCCTCCCTTCCTGTGTCCCCGAAGGCTTCCCTGTGACAGTAGAGGTCTCATCTTCCAGGGAGATGGCTATGCCCCTGTCATGTCCAGACCTGGGACCTGATGCTACGGCTGAGATTTGGGCTTTTCTGTCCACTACTTAGTCTGGGCCTGAATCTGCCCCTTCCCAGCCTCACCTCTGATCACCTGTGTTCTTGCTGTTCTCTCTGGGTTTAGAAGCCTGCCCTCTGCTTCTTTCATCTGAGTCGACCTTTTTCTTCAGTTCTTTGACCTCAGGACATGTCAGGTTAGACCACAGAAAGAAGAAAAAATATTAGCAAGTTTCATTAACATGTCAAAAACCTGAAAGAATAGCTTGATTTAGAGGAGAGGAAAAAGTTCCAAAGCTCTATTCCTTACCTTAGGACATGCTATACAGAAAATATCCTGCAAGCACTGGATCAACTCTTATCCAGAAATGGAAAACACCCAGGAGGATTTTTCTACACCAACTCCCCCTTCCCCTCCCCTAATCCTAATCATAAACCCAAATTCACCCTGTGAGGACAGAAGACATGACCGGGGTGAGCTCCTTTTTCTCCACCCCGCCCTCCTGTCCTCCTCCCAAGCCCTGCTTCTTTCTCTGCCTGCAGGCTGCTGGGAAGGGACCCAGAGTCCTTGGTTTAGGGCTTTATGTTCACTGCTCACCTGCGGGCAGGTTCCGCACAGTCTGCGGCTTCTCTGATTCCTTCTCCTGCAAAGAACTCAATGACACCCCATGACCGTCACACCTCCCTTAGAGCTGTCCTTGCAGGGACCCCTTACCCTCCCAAGTCCCACTGAAATGCCATTTCCCTTTCCCTACTTATGCTATGCTCATCCTCAGAGTTCTGAGACCTCATCATCCGGGTGAGGCCTGTTCTCTCCTCTTCTGGGCCAGGGGAGCCTCTGAGGGGACCTGCTGTCTGCTGTCAGCTATCTGGGGCTTTCTCCATCCAGATCCTCCTAGGGCTGGAGCTCTCTGTGCACTTGGGGTGGGAGGGTGGGGGTCTTCCAGGGGAGCTGGGTTAAACGAAACTGAATGGAGGTCTCTCCCGAAGGGCCCACACATCCAGCCCAAAGGCCCTGCTCCTCCTAGTCCGGGGGTGCTAGAGGGTCTTCTGGAGCTTCCCGCTCTGGCCTTGGTGCTGCGCCTGCACCCTCTGCAGCTGAACTCCTGCCTCTGCAGCCTCTCAAGCTGATCCCTCAGCCTCTTTAGCTCCTATCTCTGCTTCTCCAGCTGCTCCTCCAGGTGCCTGCAGACCACACTCTTCCTCACCTCCCTCTTCTTGGCGACCATCAGGCAGCATCTGGCCACCTAGTGGCAGGATTCAGGCCTACAGGGGACTGAGGGTGGAATCTGGAAGGCATTATGCTGAGTGAAATTAGTCTGTCACAAAACGACAAATACTGTATAAGACCACTATTGTAAGAACTCATGAAAAAGTTTAAACGCAGAAGAAAACATTCTTTGATGGTTAAGAATGTGGGGAGCGAGGGAGAGGAAAATTCACTAACATTGTGAAAATGTCAGTTCTACCCAAAACCATCTACAGATACAATGCAATCCCAATTCCAATTCCAAAGACAGTTTTTTAACAGTAACTGATTATATCATCTTAGGTGAAGGGAAGGACAACGCACAATACAGAGGAAGTCAGCACAACTGGACTAAACTAAAAGCTAAGAAGTTTCCTGATCACAACCAAATACTTTGAGGGACAGGAGAGCAGGGGCGGTGGTCTGGGGACCATGGATTCGGGAGACATGTAGGTAATTGGCATAAGGAAGTTTATTAAGAAAATGTTCTGCATCCAGTTTTGGTGAATGGCATCTGGGGTCTTCCAAGCTAGTAAGCCGCCATCTAAAATTCAGAGATAAGAGGTTTGGGAGAAACCACAGCCCATCACACTCCGTTGTCATTCCCTGAACTCACATTTCTCTTCCCAATAGAATGGTAACCTCTTTGAAGGCAGGGAAAACTTTCAATTCATTTTTATTACATACTTATTATTACGTTTCCCCCAATCCTCCCAACACCTCCAAAAGCTGCCATGTTTGTCTTGTTTAGGTTCAAACTGGGCCCTCGAAACTGAACAATGTCAGCAATGATGTCACACAAGTGTTATGGAAGCCTTGGTGCTCACTCAGATCCAACTGCTCTTTGGAGAGGTTGTTGATCTGAGGTCTCCTGTGGGAGAGCAACTTAAGCTGCCAGTTCACAGAGAGTGATTCCTCAGTTGGAGTTCCCAACTCGTGAGAGCTTGGAACAGAGGGGTGAACATCCTTTGGGGGACCTTTTTTTTTTTTTTTTGGTTTACCTTCACCCAGTCAGGATGAAATGGCAATATGGAAAGGAGAAACCTCTAAGACTCGAGGTAGGGGTGGGAGAAAAATTCTTCCTGATTGACAGGAGGTGTGTGGCAAAGAGTCTGATTTCACCAGACAAGATTTGGAGACAAGATATGGATTTTGAGTGAGGAGATGAAGTGGCTCTCCCAGAGAAAGTACTTGCTGTCATTTAGTAGACAACAAAACTGTGATGTGAATAAAGGAATGAGCGAGTGAACCAAAGAACACTACTGTAACTCTAAGGGCCTTTGTGAGTAGGAACAGACTAGCTACTCAATTGTTCGGGCTTGGGAACCTCCTACTTTATGTTAAGGAAGCCACTGGGCAACTGGGACGAGGACGAAGGGTGTTTAGGGAGATCAGTTATTGTATCATATTTTCAAATAAGATTGAATTAATATGTCATGTCAGGAATAACGAAAGAAGTAAAATTTCTCAGGAGCTTATGAAAGTGGGTGGCGTGAGGAAGCACTGTATCTGTACCACTGTGAGCTATGCTGTCCCAGCCTGGGCTTAGGCAGAAGAGGGTCAGGACAGACCCCATCCCCCTAGATCCAGGGAATCCCCTTCTCCTCTTCCAAGGCTTAACACCCAGTCACAGCAAAGCCTCACTTCAGGATAGCATTTTAAATTCCTACTCTACTTAGCTTGAAGTATAGGTTAAGGAGGTGAAGGTGCCTAGGTGATGCAGTTTGTGCTCGACAGCTCACCCAAAAGTAGGAGTACTGGGAGAAAAAGTCCTGGCGATCTGCTTCTATTAAGATTACAGTCAAGAAAACCCAATGGAGCAGTTCTACTCTGAAACACATGGGGTCGCCACAAGTCAGAATCGACTTCATGGCAACTGACAACAACAAACTGAACCTGAGCTTCTGTGGTTCCTAATTGTACACCCTTTCATCAGCCAGTGTCTGCCCTCCTCCATCTTTTCAGCTGCTTGCCCATGCTGCCCTGGACCGCCCCAGCCCTGTTTCCTGTTTCCTCCTTGGTCCTCTGCCTGGCCACTAACTTGCTTCTGAGAGCTTTCGCTACTTTCCACCCCACACCACACTCACACACCCAACCTGGCTCCGTCTGTTTTCTCTCTTCATCCTGAGGTCTTGAATCCTTCCCTCATGTTCAGAAATGTACATAGATAGACCTTATGTTGACACATACAACCCTCCTAGACACACACAGGTGAGGTGGTTGTGTCTTAGCCTCTCAGGTTTGTGGCATCAAGGCTTTCGGCCAAACATATGTTTTCTGCATCACTCTGAAGTCACTCATCTGATAAGGACATTTAAGGGGCTTCTGTTCAAGTGTTTTCAAGAGGAAACAATTTTAACCTATTACTGTGGCTTGGTTAAGAAGGGTACAAGGAAGAGGTATACCTGTCAGAGTCTTAACTAAATATACAAATTATTCTCTAACTTTTAAGTATAATTCCTTCTATGAAAGGCTTCCCTTAAAAAGAGGTGAAAATTTCTCCCATTTGTGTGTTTAAATTTACTAAGAAAATCACTTTCGTAGGAAACTCCTTTTGGAAAAGTCACGAAATATAAAAGTTCAAGAAAATGAGGTCATTCCCATGTTCCAAAGGAGCAAATTGACTGAGCATTCAGCAAAAAAGGGGAGAGGGGGCACATTGGATGATGTTCTATTTACAAATATAGTGTTTTCAGAGTAAACATTTTTGTTATAAGGTACCACTATCATTAGTGTCATTGTGCCCAGGGGATTCTGTCTCCCACAGCAGCGCCCCCAAGAGGAGTGAGGGGTCCCAGGACAGAGGGAGAATTGATGGGAGGACGGTGGTGTTGGACAGGCCCCAGGGATCCCTAAGACCAGATCCTTGGGCTCATAGATGAGTCTTCCCAAGACTCAGAGATCAGGTAAATTAACTCTGTTCTCAGAGGTCTCAACCCAAGAGGAAAGTGCCATGCAGCCAACAATATCCACGGCAAAAAGCCCAAGCTCCGGGCCCAAGAAGATTCCACAACCATCAGAGAGGTCTTTTCCCTCAGCTTCTGCTGAGCAGACCTCTCACTTATTCAGCTACGGGCCTGCTCCAGAGAAGTAATGGGTCAGGAGCCCTACTTCACCCAGGTGTGCACAGTCAAGGGTGTGGCCATGGCCTGGGAGACCAAAACCTTTGCCCTCGTCAGCAAGATGCTCCAGGTCTTTGAGGCCGAGCTCTCCGAGGAGAGCACAATCAGCTCTGCCCCGAGTCTGGCCAACACTGAGTCCCTTTTCAACACCCTGGAGCCCTGGCAGGAGGAGGCTTATACCCCAGAGCTCAGTGTACAGGGGGAGAAGCATGGGGAGAGGCCCCATGCGGCCACCCTGGAATGGCTGATGACCCGTGAACATAGCTTCTGCTGTGTGGCCTGCTGCCACGTGTTTGAGTCCCAGGAGGCCCTGGTGGCCCACTCGGAGCATGGTGTGAGCCAGGGCTTCAGCTGTCACATCTTCTATGAGGAGCTGCTGGAGAGGTGGCTGCCACCCTCAGCCCAGCACAGGCCCCAACGCTGCCACCAACTGGCCAGGTGCCGCCTGATGGCTTCCAAGAAGGGGGAGGTGAGGGAAAAGAGAACGGTCTGTAGGTGCCTGGAGGAGCAGCTGAAGAAGCAGAGAGAGGAGCTGAAGAGGCTGAGGCACCAGCTGGAGAGGACGCAGAGGCAGGAGCCCTGGCTGCGGAGGGCACTGGTTTAGCACCAATGGCAGAGGCCGAAGTGCCTGAAGACTCTCTCCAGCACCCTGGGACTGGGAGGAGCAGGGCATTTTGGCTGGAAATGTGGGTCCTCTCATCAGCTACTACCCAAAAGGTTTGTGGTTTCAACCCACACAATGGTCTGTGGAAGAAAGGCCTGGTGATCTACTTCCTTATTATCACAGTCATTGAAAACCCTACTGAGTGCAGTTCTACTCTGAAACAAGTGAGGTCTCCGAGAGTTGCAATCAACACCACGGCAACAGATTTTTGCTCTATCAAGACCTCCATTCAGGGTCCTTTAACTCACCTCCCTGTAAGAACTTTCCCTCCTGTCCCTATGTCCCCACCCTCCCATGCCAAGTGCATGGAGATCTCCAGCCCTAGAGGGATCCAGATGGAAGAAGTCCCAGGACAGTTGACCGCGGGCACCAGGTCCACTCAAAGGTTCACCTGGCCTAGGAGAGGAGAAGACAGGCCTCATCTGGGTGGTGAGGTCTTGGAACCCTTAGGATGAGCACAGTGTAAGTGGGGAAAGAGAAATGGGGTTTCAGTGGGACTTGGGAGGCTGAGAGGGGGCCCTGCAAAGACGGCTCTAAGGGAGGTGTGATGGTGGAGGGGGTGTCACTGAGTTCTTCGCAGTAGGAGGAGCCAGAGAGCTGGTAGGTTGTGGGGAAACATCCCTGCATGCGAGCAGTAAGCATAAAGCCCTGAACCATGGACTGCAGTTTCCCTTCCCAGCAGCCTCCAGGCAAAGGAGAAGGAGGGCCTTTCAGGAGGAGAGAAGGACTGGTAAAGCGAGCTCACCCCATCTACTACTGGCCTCACAGGGAGTTTGGGTTGATGATTAGGATGCATTGTTGTTGCCTCTTTGGGCGAGTATAGTGGAAGATGGTATAGAAAATTCACTGGGTGGCCTCCTTTTCTGGAAAACTGTAGATCCAGTAATTACTGGATAATTCCTGCACAGCATCTCCCAGGAGGTTAGGGGCGAAGTCTGGAACTCTTTCTTTTCTTTAAAACAGGTTTTACCCTCTGACTGTGAACATGTCAATGACATTTTTTGGTTTTTCTTCTTTCTGTGGTATAACCTGACCTGTCCTGAGATCAGAGGACTAGAAGAAAAAGCCTGACTGAGATGAAAATAACAAAAGAGACGGCAAGAAGACGGATGATCAGAGGTGAAGGTGAGAAGGGGCAGATTCAGGCCCAGACTCGGTAATGAGCAGAAAAGGCCAAGTTTCAGCCACAACAGCAAGCACTAGGAGCTGGGAAACCCTGGAGGTGCCAGGGGTATGTCCTCCCCTCGGTGATGAGACCCCAAGTGGCACAGGGAGGCCCTCAGGGGCAAGGAAGGAAGGGCAGAGCCTCCAGATCAGGCATTTCCAACCACAGGCTGCCCTGTTTGTACTTCTCAGAGTGACGGACTCTCCTGCGAGGGACATGGTCAGAGGCGGAGGAAGCGAGGGCTTTCAGGCGAGGGGAATTCTGCAGTCTCTGATGATCAAACAGAAAGCCCTGGATGCTCAGAGGTACAAGAGAGTGAGGGGGCCGGCATTCCCACAGTGGCCGTAGGCTGGCTGAGGGGGTCCTACTGTCCCTAGAGCTATTGGTCGAAATATTTTTCCTTAAAAGCTGCATCTTTCCAGTTAACTTCCTCTATGTTCAGTCCAGGAAAAGGTACAGCATGCAAAGGGTACGTTTTCCAGCAGAGCAGCAAGTGGAAGGAAGTGGTAGTGGCATATCAGGGAAAGAGAATCTTCTAGTCGTCTATGAGTTACCTAGTGAACTGCATGTGGTGTCCAGCCTTCTTCCTTTGTCTGTAGACATGTACTTGCAAGAAACGTTTGAGGAGTAACTTCATGGACCCTTACAAAATTCTCGCTGGTCATTTCCAGGTGTAGAGACCAGAAGAGCTCATTGTCTCCAAGAACAAGCGTGAAATCTGCTGGGTCTGACTGTTGAGCAGTCTGTGGTGTGCTCTTCTTCCAGTGATTAAAATCTTTGTATCTGTTGTTAAAGATATTTTCCCCCTGTTCAAAAAAAAAATCCAACAAAATGTTTTTAAAATAATGTATCTATGATGATGTTTATCAACTTTCAAAGCTCTGAAAGTCTTTTGTGTAACACCTCTAAGGGTACAGATTTGTATAATGAAAAAGTTACAGTCATGGCCCCACCCTCATATGTAATTTGGTCCTGCACCCCCAAGGCGTCCAATGTTAATAGACACATGTGTATCTTTCCCTACGTTTCTCAGCTGGGACACATACACACAGTCACAGGTTCACAAGTAGATCCCCTGGTTCGTTTGCTTTAATGGAAATTGGGTCATACTCTACCCACAGTGCTCTGTAAATTGCTGATTCCCTGAAGGTCATTAGGTATGGCACTAACACTGCCTTTTTGGGTCTTCTAAGATTGAACTCATATTTACACATAAAGCATTTAAATAGATGAGAACAATTACTGTATACACTATGTAGACTCATACATAGCACTAAAAAAAAAATTTTTTTTTTTTATTGAACTCATATTTACACATAAAGCATTTAAATAGATGAGAACCATTACTGTATACACTATCTAGACTCATACATAGCACTACTACAGTGGAAACACATATCACCCGTGCTTTCTAAGTCCGCTCTTTCTGCATGTTCTAACTCTCCCCCCCCGTGCCCAGTCCTTTTTCAGAAGTGAATCCAAGGTAACTCAGGTTAACAATGTGGTAAGTAGTCTCTCTTACCCTTGCTTATATGAGCACACACAGACATACATGTATCTTCGTCTCCTCATTTATAAACTCACATAAACACAAACAGGCATTCAAGCATACTCAAACAATTGCTATTGCTTTACCCTAATGTGCTCATTTTATACAGACTTCTCTGCACCTTGATTTTCTCCTTCAATAATACTTCACAGAGATTTCTCCTGTTTAACTACCAGAGTTCTTTTTCATTCTAATGACTCAAACTTTATTGATTTATCTCTACCATAAATTATCTATCTTTCCACCATCCATGAGCAGTCGATTTTTTGCCATTATTAACAATAACCATGCTTTGTATACTAGAGGATTTGCTTCCATGGGATAGATTCCAAAGGGTGAGATTTCTAGGTCAAAGAATGTTTCAAAATTACAGAGCCATGTCCATGTCTTTCCCCTAAAGGCTGTCATAATGCCCCTTTCCAACCATGTCTGAGGCATCCTTCTCCCCACAGCACCCCCCGGCCCCAGCCATAGGTGGTGTAGATTTTTAAATTGTACCGGTTTCACTGGGACTTTGATATTTTCTTCACTGCCAGTGTTTTTGAACAACTTTGATTATGCTTATTGGCCATTCACATTTGCTCTGAATGGCCTTTTGAATTCATTGCTCATTTTGCAAGCCCTCTATTTTTGTCTTCCTTGTATAAAACGGAAAACGTTGTTAATTCTTAGCACCGACATTTCCCATAATTTCCCAAATCCATCACTGATGTATCACATTCTTAGAAGTTTTTTTTTTTTCTTTTTGCTGAGAATGATCAGTTGAGTCAGCAGCATTTATAAGATAAACCATAATTTTCCTGAGTTGAAATACCACCTCTGTATTAACGGTTATTATGATAATCTCTGTGGATTCGCTACTTTGTTTCCTTGGTCTAGCTTTCAGTTCCTATGCTATGTAATATTTGTTCCGTTAGTGGATGAAGCAGCCTCCTTCTTTTTCAGGTTTTGTTGTCTGTTCTTTGGTATCTATTATACTATTTGCATCTTAAGATTACTGTATACAATTCAACAAATAACTAGGTAAATATTCTAATGGGAATTGCAATACATTTGTATGTTGATTTTGGGGGACCATCATTGATTAAACAAGACTTCCCATTTGAGAAAACATATTTTTTGCATTATTAAGGTTTAATTTTATTTCCTCCTCTACTTCAAATAGATTCTTTTCTGTTCCAGTCAAAACAACGTTTTCCTAAGTAGTTTATGGTTTTGGACACAATTTGATGCAATCGTGTAGTAAAGAAAATTGTCTTTATTCCTCCCACCCTGAAACTTCCAATTTTGGGCACTGTGTCTAGATTGGAGAGAAGTCATTGATTTTGGTATATTTGGCTTGTCAGTTTACCAAAATTTTTATCCTCATTTTCTAGGTATGCAATTATATTATCATCATAAAAAGAAGAAAATCTGTTTTAATATTTAATTCATTCCTTAACTTTTCTAGCTCATTAATTCACCTAGAAAAGTATGTTGGGTCATAAAAGTAATAACAGTATATTTGTCTACTTCGAAATTTTATTAGCATGAATGGAGTATTTTTCCATTTATCTAATATCTACTATGTTTTATGATAATTTTTTATGCCCCAGTACATAATATATTGACCTGCTGACCGTTATAGTAATGACATACACCTTGTTTCTGATAGTTAAGTGCTTCTACCTGGCTTCTGCTGCTCTGGGACCCCATTATTCCCATTGCTACTAGGCAGCTGTTTCCTACCCACAACCGAAGCCTCCAGAGGACAGACATCGCTAAGTTTCACTTTGCTGCCTCTCCCCTCCACCATGCCTTCCTTATTGTTCTGATGAGAAGAGTGTCCTTCAGGACTTCTCAAAAATGGTCTTAAGAAAACTCACTCTGGATGTCCATGTATTAGAGACTTTCCCCCATTTTTCAACATCTGACACAGCAGTAACGGCATTTTGATTTCATAGAATGTGGACCATTGCCTTTTCCAAGCTTCCAAGCGCAATCCCTGTAGCATATTAAACCCATTTCCAGAACCCCCACAATGGCAATAAATCCTTTTTAGGGGAGAGTTCCCCCATATCAACAAACTCTTCTTGACCCAACTTTACATTAAACTCCCCTTGACTCAGCACCTTCAGCACTCGTCCCTCAGCACACCCCGGTCCTGCTCACACAAGGCAGCCAGGTCTTGCAGCTCCTTCAGTGTACAGTCCCTCCCCCCAACCACAACCAACACTTCCCCGGTGGCTATGCTGGTATCTGACAACTAAGTATCTGGACAAATGCATGGGATGCTATCTCAGGACTCTGCAAAGGAAGTGGTTGAAGGTGGCTGGGGGAGGAAACCAGAACATAAAGTATGAATATTCCAGAGGCTGAAATTAAATGAGCCCAAATCTCATAACTACACTCAGGTTGTGGATAGAAATAGGTCCAAGACAATCCTTCTTTCTCTCATGTGGGGGGTAGACGGTCTGTAAAGGAGAGAGATGGGCAGGCAGGCAGGGGGCAAACACCTAATACTCTAAGTCCAAAGAGTGTAGAGGAATGTCTGTTACGTTTTCTGTCTCTATCATACCATTATTTCGCCCCATAGACAGACCCAGTCACTTAACCGCGTGGCAGAATGAAGAGATTAAAGCCCCAACATTCTTGCCAGTGGACCGGGAAGGTAGCCCCTCAGAAGGCAGATATAGAGAGGAAGCAGCCTAAGACAGGGATTTCATAAAGTCGCACATAAAGTCACCTCTAAGTTGACTCGACGGCAATGGGTAAGTTGCACATGCATAGATCTGATCCTAAGAAGCATTGTAAACCTTTGAGCACTGTATTATGGGTTAGAACACCATCTAGGTCCCAGACTGAGTGGCACTCACATAGATAAGTCCTCAAAATATTTTCGTCCTCTTAAGCTTTGAAAATTCAAAAGACATTTGAGCCACAGTATACAGGAGATGAGACAGAACTTGCAGCCTGAACATAACTGGGTCTATTTCTTGCTAAAACAAGCAAACAAAAAAATGACAATTTCCATAAGGTTAAAGCAGGACTCACAGCACTGGCATAACAGAAAAACTGTAAAAAGGTATTGTAACCGTGCTCTAAGAAGTAACAGGAAGAGTTGTTTTTTTTTTTTTTTAAACAAATGGCAATGTAAATATTATCACTAAAGAAAAAGAAGGTATTTACAAATGATAATTTTTGATGTGAGAAAAATTTAGGTATGAATACACTAATAAAAAAATTTTTTTTAGAAATTAAAAATTCACTTGATGGGCTCAATAGCAGAATGTAGATGGTATTCTGTGTAGGTGTTAAAGTATTTGAAAAAATCTGGGCTGAACAGTTCCCAATTTTGGTGAAAGACAAACTTACAAATTTAAGAAGCTCAGGACATGCCAACAAGTTAAATTCAAAGAACTTTATGCCCAAATAAGTTATAATCAACTGTAGAATAGCAAAGACAATGAAATGCCTTGGAAGAAGTTAGAGAGAAAACAACACATTTCACAAAGGGGAAAAAATTTTTCAATTACTCTACAGTTCTCATCCAAAACCATGGAGGTCAAAAGACTGCAACAACATTTTTTCAGTGCTGAAAGAAAAGAATCGTTAACTCAGAATTCTATATCCAGCGAAAATATCTGTCAGGAATAAAGGAAAATAATGACATTCTCAGCTGAAGGAACTCTAAAGAGAATTCATAACCACCAGACTTAGTTTAAGCACTAAAGGAAGTTCTTCAGGTGGCAGACTCGGAATTTCAGGAATTATAGAAAGCAGCACAGTGCTAAGTATCTGGGTGAACATTCTATGCCAACCTTGCTGTCACTACACAACATGGCGCAGGACTGCCCTCTTTGGAAAGTCTTTACAGCTTGGTGCAAACACTTTGGAATACACTCTTGGTGGCGTATCAGTACTAGAGAATGAAATTTACTTTGAAAATATGAGAGATGTCTGTAGCCACATCTGGTGAAAAACTGGATAATAACATTTTGGACACCAAATGAAAGATGGTAGCAAACAAACAAAATGAGTCTGAATTCCCATGTGCCCATGAGCCGGCTCTGAAGGCCTTCCCCAGGGAGGCATTTCAAATACATCTGGAGCAATGGCAGCATCAGGGAATGAAGGCTATATACCTCTCCTCTGGCCTTCTCTGAAGGGTAACAACTTGCTTAAGTACCAAGCTTAGTGGTTAACATATAGTCATTCTGTAGACAGTCTAGCTAAGAATTACAATGCCTCCTTGAGAGGAAAGCATTTTATACAAATGACATAAACAAGTGCCTCAAAGACAAAGTTATAGTAAACCAAGGCATTTCCCATCAGTCTTTACCTGAGAGGGTCTTTGTAAGGATTTCCAGCGGCTCAGAAAAAAGAACAGAGTAAACTCTGTCTTCTTTCACCTCTTCCCTCCTCAAGAAACAGGAACTGGTGCTAAGATGTCAGGGGTCAAGCTCCAAACTCCTCTCCTGGTCCCGTATCTAAGTTGTGTAATAGCACCAGACAATGAGCTATAAGAAGATGAACCCAAGGAGTATTTCCAGTCTGTGACAGGTTTGCCTTCCAGTGAAATCCTGTTTCAAATCGCTAGACCAGCGGAGGAGCTCTGGTCCTCTGACCTGAGAGAAGGACAGGGTGGGGTTGTCAGAGCCTCCTTGACCATCATTTTCCCCAAGAGGTTTTGGAGACTCGTTCATGTCATAACTCAAGGACTATTACTGCCCAGTTGCATTAACTGCGAAAAAGACTTTCTCCTTTGAAGGAGCAAAGGGCCCAGGAGGGGCAGGTGTGAGGCTTTTCTCTTTAAGTCAGCTTTGTGGCTTCAGGTCACTGGCCCCTGGCCACCTTCACAACTTGCCTTTTGAACTCATCCTCATCTCTCCCTCCCAAATTCCCCCAGTACCCTGGGCTGTAGCTCCTGCGGGTTTCAATGGTGCCCTTTCAGTAGCTCCTTGCTCTCCGCTGAGGGAGCAAACCCACAGTGCCCTTAAGTGTCCTTCAGTAGGAACATTGCTGAGGGCACACGATGGCCTGACTGATCCTTAGACCCAGATGGGCAGAACTTTGGGTGGGGGGGGTCATTGTCCAGAAGTCTCAGCTTCCTTTAAGTGGCTCCAAACTTCAGTGTGTTGACTGCCCAATACACAGGTGGGGGAAGCCTGTGGAAGATTCTCAGTCCTAGTTTCACCCAGCACTGGGCAAACCCTAAGAGGGGAGAGCAGTGATATTCCTGAGGATCTTTATTCTAAAATTCTCAAAGCAGCTGATATAGTCTTAAGAGGTGGGAGATGAGAAAGCTTGGGACCATGGGAGGGTGGCAAAAAAAGGAGACTCCTATCACTCCCTCTGTGGTCTTGAGTAGTCCTTTCTTCCTTCCTCCCTTCCTTCCTCACACCCTCCCCCTTCCTTCCTTTCTCCTGCTTTTCCTCCCTTCCCTTCCTCCCTCCCTCCCTCTGTCACTTCTTTCCTTCCTTCCCTCCATCCCTCCCTTTCTCCCCGCTTCTTCCCTCTTCTTTTTTTTTTTTAATGCATCTCAGACTCCAAGCAGGCATTTGTTGCTAAAATCATATTTCTCTGTGTTAACTTATGATCCTTAACTTAAATCTGGAGTATGTAGCTCATTTTGATAATTCCTCTTCTGTCTGCCCAGAGAAGAGTCTGCTCACAGCCAGTGATGAGAGGGGAGGAAACAAATTCCTTAGCCAGAGCAGGCTCTGCTGCTTCCTGTACTAGGGGTGACGCCCCTGGGGAGCCTTTCCCAGGGCAGCAGGGCAGGCAGTGCCAGGCTGTGTGGCCTCTGTTGCTTTGATTTCTCCTCCTGGAAGGGCACCCTGTGGGCTTCCCATGGGAGGACCCTGACTCCATGGGTGACCACAACTCACTGCCCTGCCTCCTGTCCTCCTCTGGACCCATGTCCTGATAGGCCTCCTTCCCTCCTTCCCAGTATAAGCATTGTGATCAAGTGGGGCAGAAAGAGTCCTCAGGGCCAGACCCTGGGCCTTGGCCTCCGTGGCCTTAGGCTGCCCCGAGTTTTGGTGGGACCTGTAGCCTGGCGGGGGTCTGGGGCCTTGAGGTCCTGGACCGGCTGGGCCTGTCCCAAAAGGCACAGGAGGCCGGGCTCTGTCCAGCAGCCCCGCCTTTGCGGTGGGGCTGCCCGGGACCTCGCGCCACCCTCGCGCCCCTCTCCGCGCAGCCCCGCCCCCGTCCCAACTGCCCAACCGGCGCTCTCCCCGCCGTCTGGTTCTAGAAGTGTGTCCTCCTGCTGCATAGATGCAACTGGGCACCGCACTGCACACAGAGTCAATCCCACCTGGGTTGAAGACCTGAACATAAAACCCACAACTTTAATACTACCAGATGGAGGAGGAGGGAAGAGATGAAAAAAGAAAGTAGAGAAAGAAAGTTTTAGCAAAAGAACAATTAGAAAAAAAGTATTAGAAGATTATATGCTCACATTATGGATTCACGGAGCCTGTGCACACAAAACTGCTTGGATAGCATACTGTGATATCTTGCTTTGGAAATAAGACTTAGATAAGGGGATTGGTGCCAGGAATAGTTGCAGAAGCTGACTTGGGGAAAAGGGAAAATTTGGCATTGATTAGTTGGTCTGAATGAGGCTGAAAACCATGAAAATCAAGATAATATTTAAAGATAGAATTCTAGTAGCCTAGAACAGGCAGCAGAAATTTTTCTAATTACTACCAGAAGAGACCTTTAATCACTAAACAACATGGATCAATAGTTCAAGATCTCTGTACAAAGAAAATAATGGGCCTAGATAATTTTCAGTCAGGTTACCATCAAACATGCAAGGAACAGGTAATTTTAAACTTGTACATAGGCAACAAAGAATAGAAAACCATGAGACACTCCTCCAACTGGATCTTAAGTCTAGTTTAATAAGGATAACCAATTACAGAAGGATGGTAGAAGAAGAGTTACAGGACAAGCACACTAAATAACTGTGATGCAAAAACCTACGTGAAGTGCTGGCAAAGGAAATCCGGCACAGAATAAAACATATAATATGCCACGATCAAGATGGTTTATTGTAGGCACGCAGGTTTGAGAGAACATTAAAGATTTAATAATTTAATTCACCACATGTATAGATGAAAGAAGAAAAGACATAGGGTCACCCGAAGAGATGGGATAAAGCAGTTGATAAAATCCAGTCACTGTGAGAGATAAGAACTCTGAGCAAACATGAAACAGGAAAGGAGTTGCCTGACCTGGAAAACTATAATTAATATGGTATTAACGGGAAATGTTGGACATTTCCTTTAAAATTAGCAATAAAATAAGAATGCTTTGTATTATTTTTATTAAACATTTAAAATGGATATCAAACTCATACAATAAGACACAAAACAAAAAAGAAAGAAAAGGCATAACTTTTATCATATGTAGATTACAGAGCAGTCTCCATAGAAAAAAATTCAAAACTATAGAAAGTATTGTAATTAATAAAAATTAATCATACGTATGAGGAACCCTCATGGCACAGTAGTTCTGTGTTCGGCTGCTCAGTGAAGGATGGGTGGTTCCAACCCACCAGCCGCTCTTCAGGAGGAAGATGTGGCAGTCGGCTTCCGTAAAAATGTACAGCCTTGGAAACCATATGGAGCACTTCTACTCTGTCCTACAGGGTGACTACGAGTTGGAATTGACTGGAAAGCAGTAGGTAATCATAAATATAAAATAAGAATATGTATTTTCACCACAATTAAAAATCAATCAATCAAATTTCTATCCATCAGCATGAAGCTGACCCTGCCAAGGCTCTCAGGTGAGAGCAGAGGACACTGAGAGGGAAAGAGCAGGATTCTGGCGGGCCGCACCGAGGAGGAAGGGGGCAGGGTGGTTCAGGGGTTGAATCCTTGCCTTCCATGCAGGGGACCCCAATCAATTCCCGGCCCGTGCACCGCACGCACGGTTACCACCATCTGTTAGAGGAAGCTTCCTTGTTGCTGTGAGGCTGAACAGGTTTCAGCAGAGCTTCCAGACTAAGATGAATGAAGAAGAAAGAGGTGGCAATCTATTTTTGAAAATCAGCCGGTGAACACACTACGAATCACAACAGTCCCATCTCGTTATGCATAGCATCACCATTAGTCAGGGGCTGAGTAAAGAGCAGCTAACACCAACAACGAATACCAAGGAGGAAAAAACATTACTTTACTTTGGGCTAAATTTATCATCTTGGTACCTGTAGGAGTTACAATAACAACAACAAAAACAAAGTGACTATTGGGTGGCTTTTAAAGAGAAATATATTTCCTCACAGTTCAGGAGGCCAGAAGTCTGAATTCAGAGCATAGCTCCAGGGGAGGTACTTCCTCCTCTATTTCAGCTTCTAGAAACTGCCAGCAATCCTTAGAGTTCCTGCACTGTAGAGGCATTTGTCTCCACCCTCCACCGTCTGCCTTCCTCTGCCCCGTGTGTATTTCTGTGTCTATTCCACACATTTTCATAGCTCAGAAGTGAATAGGTTTAGGACCCACCGTACACTGTTATGGCCTCATTAACATAACAAAGGGAGCCCCCTATTTTCAAGCTGGGTCATATTTACAATTGCGGGAGTTAGAATTTCAACACACATTTTTGTGGGACACAATTCAGTCCATAACAATAGTCTTACCAGATATTCTGGATTGAGAGTCCTAGCAGGAGCAGCTGAGGATGATTCTAATTGTTTGCTACATTAGTTGGCTAAAGCTCGTAGCAAAGTTTGCCCATTCAAATGTCTGAGCAATTCATTAGGTAAGACCCGGCCAAACTTTCCTAAACATATCCATTGTGTGGAAGAAAACACATACTACCATTATGGAAGTCTGGAGAAATGCATTAATAAAAGTAGAATAGGGCTTGGGACCAAGAATTATTTCATGGCCTTGATAACATGTGATAACTGTTAGACGTCCACCTGGAGATGTCAGGTAATGATACTAACAGCTAACACTTATTGAGTACATGCACTGGTGGTGCCAGGACCCTTGTGAGGGCTTCTCCTTTCTTACGATATTTGTTCTGCATGATAACTGTATGAGGAATGTATCATTATAATGCACATTTTATACATGAAGAGGTCGATACAGAGATTTATGCTGACATTTGAGTATAAGTCTGGACCCAGGAGGAGTTGAAATGGCTGGAGGTGGAACCTTGACTTAATAAATAAGTGAATAGAAATGGAAGCACTACATCTGTGGAGAGGCTGCCCATGAGCCCAAGATTATGGTGCACTGGTATGGAAAACAGAATTGCGAAGTCATGAACCCTGTAGCCATATGTAGCCCTCGAGGTCTTAGTAGAGCAATAAGGAAAAGAGAGAGAGACAGAGGAGAGAAGAACACATTCCCTGAGTGACATAGGAGGCTTGGCCCTCTGCTATGTTCACATGTCATTCCTCATTTAACCCTTAGATTGATACAGTGTGTGAGACAGGTATTATTATTCACTTTTAACATTGCAAAAGTTTTATTTTCTCTGACTTAACAGTAATGAGTGTTTATTGAAACAAACGAGAAACTAGAGAAAAGTATACTTAAAGGGGAAATCTCATCAATTGACTACTATTATTTAGTCAGAAACTGAGGAAGTTGTTGTTGTTAGGTGCCATCCAGTCATTTTTGACTCATAGTGACCTGATATGACCGAACAGAACTGCTCTATAGGTTTTTCTAGGCTGTAATCTTTATGGAAGCAGATTGCCAGGTCTTTCTCCCATGGAGGTGCCTTGTAGGTTTGAACTGCCAACCTTTCAGTTAGCAGGGAGCTCTTAACCTTTGCACCACCAGGGCTCAGGAGATATGTATGGAAAAATCATTAAAAGAGTCAAGCAGAATGGTGGTGGGAGTATTTCTAATACAGGGCTTAGCTGCTACCAGTTAGGAAAGCAGACAGAAGTATATGATCTACAAGGAAAAATGGCAGATTATTTCTGACTCCTTTTTTTACCCCAGCCCTCACTCTCACCTCCCACTTTGGCCTGCCTAGTGAGCAATAAACACAAGAAAAGGGGCTAGACATCTTTGGTCATCATGCAAATGCAAATATAAAGCAACAATATTATACTACCCCATACCAACCAGGATGGGTAAAATGAAAAAGATACTAAATACCAAATTTTGAGTAGAATGGAGGAACTGGAACTCTAATCTACTGCAGGGGAGAGTGTAAACTGGTACAACCATTTTAAACAATTATTTGAAGCTATCTGTAATTTATAATTCAGCAAATTTACTTCTAGACAAATACCCATCAAAAATGAAAATATATGTTCACCAAAATACATACACTTGTAAATATCCTCCAAGGCATGAATATATTCCTTATAAATGCCTATGGCTTAGGGTGTTATTCCCTGTGGATAGTAAAGTTGATATACAGATTCATCTTCATATGGAAAAAATCTAGAGCCCTTTGTAGAACAAAATAGCAAATCCCAGAGAATCATGTTCTCATGGCTTAAGACATCCTTGTGGTTTCTATTTATACCTCTCCTGCTTTGAGGCTGGAACACATAGACCCAGTTATGAAATCACCCTTGCTTGTTAGTTTTGCAAAAATCCCGCACACCTCAAAATTTTTGTGAGTTTAATAGAGAAAAGATCACAGATGGATAAATAAAAAAAAAAAAAAGAGAAAGGGTATATTTTGCACCAAAGCAATATATTTAAAATGAAATGGTGAGAATGGTGGGCTTCCTTTTTCTGAAAATGCTTTTCAATTTGTTTGATGGTGGGGAGCAGAGGAACGAGACGGTTTATTCAAGAAGTAGTTTTCTGGGCAATTTGGTAACTACCTAAACAATAACCTCTAAAAATAAATATCTTGATCCATTGACTTGCTGCTTACACCTACTTATTTCCAGTTAGATCACATATTTAAATTTAAAATATAAAAAATAAAAATTTTTTAAGAAACTATGGCATTTTTGCTTAATTTTTTAACTGATAAGGAGGAAGTGCATTCTAAAATACTCAAAGTCATAAAATAGAAAAGTGATAAGTTATGTGTAAGAAACTATAACCAAATAGAGAAGTAGTAACTTTGGCAAAGGATAAAAGAGTACACAATACTGGGGAAACCAGCAGAACTGTATAACTCAGGGTCATGGTAGCTCCATAAACACATCCAAACTCCCTGAGGGACCAAATTATTGGGCTGAGGGACCTGGGGACCATGGTCTCAGGGAACATCCAGCTCAACTGGCATAACATAGTTTATAAAGAAAATATTCTACATTCTACTTTGGTGAGTATCGTCTGGGGTCTTAAAAGCCTGTGAACAGCCATCTAAGATACTCCACTGGTCTCACCCCTCAGGAGCAAGGGGGAATGAAGAAAACCAAAAACACGAGGGGAAGATTAGTCCAAGGGACTAATGGATCACAACTACCATGGCCGCCACCAGACTGAGTCCAGCACAACTAGATGGTGCCAGGCTACCGCCACTGACTGCTCTGACAGGGATCACAATAGAGGGCCCCAGACAGAGCTGGAGAAAAATGTAGGAAAAAATTCTAACTCACAAAAAAAGACCAGACTTACTGGCCTGACAGAGACTGGAGAAACTGCAAGAGTATGGTCCCCAGGCATCCTTTTAGCTCAGTAATGAAGTCACTCCTGAGGTGCGCCCTTCAGCCAGAGATTAGAGATTATGGCCCACAGACACCTGCTAACCCAGAACTGAAGACACTCCCAAAGTCTACCTTTCAGCCAAAAATTAGACAGGCTTATAAAACAAACAATAACACACGTGAAGAACATGCTTCTTAATTCAATCAAGTGTATGACACCAAATGGGCATCACCTGTTCAGGACAACCGGAGGAATGGACACAGGAAACCTGAGGTGTAAAGGGAAAGTGGGAGCATACTAATAGATAGTGGGGATTGCAACCAACGGCAACAAAACAATTTGTGTATAAATTTTTGAATGAGAATATAATTTGTGCTGTAAACTTTCACCTAAAGCAAAATAAAAATGTATCACTCATAAAGGCAAACTTAAAGTTAAATAAACAGAAGCAATACATCAATAGGGGTTACTATAAAATCCCCAATTAATAAATGGGCGAGGTCAATGATTCCACTTTAAGACAGAAGATTGAATACACATACTTACCTCCTTTAATTCCTTAAAGTCCACTAAAATAAAAAATAGCCGTAGAAAAATCATTTTTAAAGGAATTAATATGCAAGTATCAGACTGGGAGAGGCAACCAAGAACATTGATTCCTGAGCTGTCAGTAGGGCATGAGACCTGATTTGTAGTGTAAATACCCAAAAACGCTCAGCAAATAATGACACCTCATCCTACTTTTGAAGTGACAGTGAATGTGATGCGAAAAACAATATAGTTGAAAAAACTTAATGTAATGGAAAATGGCAGAGTAGAAAGCACCAAGTATTGGTCTCTCCAGCAAAACAGCGCTAAGCTTGAAAAAAAAAAAGTCAGAATCATCTATTGCAGTGCTCTGCAACCTAATCAGATACTTAGGGCAACCAGAGAACTACTTGATGAAAAGAGTGGCTGCTGAGCTTTAGTAAGAGAGCAACATGGGGGAACGAGCTACCAGCACCCATTCCTCAGCATGACCACAGACATCGGGCAGTAGCTTTTATTCTTAGAGTGGCTAACTGATGCCAGCATGGACTATAAGAACCTTGTCCTCCAAACATTTGGAGTTGTACTTTTTGGTGGGTCAGGTGGTTACTTGAGGGAACACTGAGGATGTTTTTGCCCTGTTTTAGCCGCTTCAGGATCCAGTGGCTGAAAGAGATACAAACAAACAAAAAAAACATGTTGCCATAGAGTCATTTCCAACCAACAGCAACCCTATAGGACAGAGTAAAACTGCCTCATAGGATTCCCAAGGAGCAGCTGTTGGATTTGAACTGCCAACCTTTTGATTAGCAGCCGAGCTCTTAACCATGGTGCTAACAGGGTTTCTAAAGAGATATACACACCTTAAAAAAAATCTCCATATTTAAGGAAATATCTGTAAGGTCACAAACTGACCACAGAGATAATGGAACAGATGCTTGACTGACCACTCACAGGTGAAATAATTACATTACATACATAATTTAAAAATCCACTTTGCAAATGGATGGCTGAAGCCCTCAACAAGCAACAGCAGTAACCATGATGAAGGAGAGAATATAATTTCCAGAACTGCCACATTTTAATAGTCAAAATTTCCATTTCTCAACAAAAAATTCCAGAGCATACAAAAAAACAGAAAAATATGGCTCATACAAAGTAAAGAAAAATATCTGACAGAAACAATCTCTGAGGGAGCCTAGACATTGGAAGTAGTAGTCAAAGACATTAAATCAAATATCTTAAATATGCTCAATGAAATAAAGAAAGCCATGAATAAAGAGGTAAATCACAAGAACAATGTATGAACAAATAGAAAATGTCCACAATGGTATAAATCAAACCGGTTGCTATTCAGTTGAACCTGACTCATTGTGACCCTATAGGACAGAGGAGAACTGCCCCATATGGTGTCCCAGGAGAAGCTGGTGGATTCCAGCTGCCAAACTCTTAACCACTGCACCAGCAGGGCTCTAATAAAGATACAGAAACTTTTTTTTTTTTCAGCTGTTGTGCTTTTCATCTTCATGATTTCCATTTGGTTCATTTTTATAGTTTCTATGATATAGTCTCACTCATGATGACATAGTTTCTATAATAAAGGAATAGAAACTATAAAAATGAACCAAATGGAAATTATGAAGCTGAAAACACAACAGCTGAAATAAAAATTCACTAGAGTGGCTCAATGACAGATTTGAACAGGCAGAACACAGGGTCAGCAAATTTGAAGACAAGGTATTTGGAATTATCCAGTCTGAAGGGGGAAAAAAGAATAAGAAAAACGAACAGAACCTGAGTTTCCCGTGTGACATCAAACACGCCAGTAAACATATCACACCAAAACCAAACCCACTGCCGTTGAGTCGATCCCAACTCATAGCAACCTTGTAGGACAAAGTAGAACCACCCTCATAGGGTTTCCAAGGCTGTAAATCTTTATGGGAGCAGACTGCCATATTTTTCTCCCGGCAACACATCACAGTCATCCCAAAAATAGAGGATAGAGAGAAAGGTGCAGAAGCAAAAATAACAGCCGGACACTATCCAAATTTGATGAAAGACATAAATCATGCAGCTCACTCACTGGCCTTGGCTCAAACCCATGAGTTTCCAGGGTTTGAAGAGCAGCTATAGGGCAAGCCCCAAAGCCCAAGTCCTTTCAGTTCTCTACTTCTATCAGGTTTGGTATTGGCCAATGGCCAAAGCTGTCATAAGTTCAGTCGCAATTCAAGAGGTTAACAGACTTCTGTTTTTGATGAAGGCAGCTTCCAGGTCATTTTCCAAAGGCATGGAAAACAAACAGGAAAAATATATGGCCATACTGTATTCAGGTACAATAAATAAAAGCACTTGAGTGTTTTCTGAACTATGGTAAGGAATTTCTTGAGTACAAGAATCTCCCAGAGTGGGACATAGTTCTGTTGTACATAGGGTCACTATGAGTCAGAATTGACTCAATGGCACCTAAAGACAACAGCAACAGGGAGTAGGATATGCTACCAGGAATAGTGTCAAGAAAGGCTTCAACCAAGAAGTGATGCTTGAAACATTAAAAGGGCACAGGTACAGAGATAGCAAGAATGAGTGGCCACTTTTACCATCAATCACAAGAAGCAAATACAATCAAGTGTGTTCTGAGCTATGGCAAATTGTTTCTAAAACACAATGGAGTACACAGCAGGGAGTGACGAGTTATACCAGCAGTAGGGTCAGAGAAGGGTTTACCAGGAAGTGATGCTGAGCCAAATGTGGAAATACCAGTAGCTGGTTAAAAAGTAGGAAATGGCCCAATATATTCAGGAAACCCCAAGTATTCTCCTGAGGCCACAGTGCAAGTGCATGGGTATCATGAACGTAAAAATTCTGAGGAGACAGGGTGAAGCTATTGGGGCATTTTTGCTGCATTTCTGAGCAAGAAAGATCTTCTTTTGTCCTTTTGTGTTTAGAGATGCTTGTCCCGGTTCTACCCTTTGCAGTCACACAAAACAATCCTCCTCTCCTCCTCATCTGAGACCTTCCGTTTTCCTCCAAGTTATCAGATTCCCTTCTGTTCACCAACAAAACTTTCTAAAACCCCTTCTCAAATGGTTTCAACAATTTTACTGGTTGCTTTTCTAAACAGCGCTCTAGAACAAAATCAAATGTGCAGCAAAGCAGAGAACAGTGGGCTTTTTCCTGAGGGCTCTGCTAGGCCTCCCATGTGGGTTGACCATGGAGGTCCTTATACTCATTGCTTTTCTGTGAGGCCATAATGCTAACCCTTTTCCAGAAGGCCCAAGAGAAAGCATGGGAAGGGGGTAAGTGTACCATATTCTGGGGCTCAGAGCCAGGAAGGTTAATGAATTTGGGTCAACAGCCTACCCATGAGTGATGGTGCTTTTAGGCACCACATCAAAGAGTTCTATTCTGGGCTGATTTTCTATAAAGGATGGGTCTTTTGGGGGACTCATTATTCATCATTCATTGATCCAACTAATATATGTCAAGTATCTACTATGTGTCAGGTACTATCCTACTTTCTAGGACTACACGTATAAGGCAGACCTTGTGTTTGCCCCTAAGTTGCTTATAATCCTTCTAAAGGAGAGAGATTTTTAAATGAGGATCTCACGTGAACAGTTGAGTGGGGTGGGGAGGGGGAGTGTTATCATGTAGGGATTATAGAGTGATCTGATATACTTAGAGCAGGAATATCAAGTAGTTTAGGCAGACTCAGCAAGTTGTGACATGAAGTATAACAATGTTGTTGTTGTTGCTATGTTCTATCAACTCGATTCCAACTCCTACTGACCCCACGTGACAGAGTAGAACAGCCCCATGAGGTTTCCAAGGCTGTAATCTTTACGAGAGCAGATAGCCAGCTCTTTCTCCCCAAAAGCCACTAAGTGGGTTTGAACTGACACCTTTTTCCTTAGTAGCCAACACTTAACAATTGCACCACCAGGGCTCCTCTAACAGTGAGCATTCACACAATCTTAGTCTGTAGCAGTCACTGTTGTTAAAGGTGGCATCCTCTCAACAACCCTATGAGAAGGATGGCAGAGTTCTCTTAATCTGACAGGTGATGGAAGTGAGGCATAGAGAGGTTAAATGCCTCATCCAAGGTCATATGGCAGGTATATGGAGACACTGGGACTCAAGCCCAGGAGTTTGGCTGGGGCCTGCTGTCTTCACCATCATGGTTCACCACGGAGAAGAAGGGAGGGGAGAGAACATCTTCCATCCAAAGGGAACAGCTACGTGAAGCCTCAGCTGCAAAGGAGGCCTGAGAGGGCTTCAGAGTGGATATGTGTTTCTAGGACTGGAGCAAAGTGGTTCAAACAGTGTCAGAGGAGTGGCTTGGGGAACAACAGCCCTTATACTGTTATCATTCCCTGGACTCTCAAGTCACCCCAGTGGATATTAACCTGTTTAAGGGCAGGGGAAAGGTTCAATTCATTCTTTCTATATTATTTCCCTTAAAATAACTTCCTAACCCCTGCCAGAAGAGTTGCCACATTTTTCTTGTTGCCGTGTATGGATTCACAATGGGCCCTTGGAACTGAGATATGTCAACAATGATGTCACACAAGAGTTACTGGAAGCCATGGTGTTCACTCAGATCCCAACGGCTCTTTGGAGAGGTTGTTGATCTGAGGTCTTCTGTGGGAGAGCGACTTAAGCTACCAGTTGCCAGAGAGTGTTTCCTAAGTCAGAGTCGTCCAGCTAGTGAGAGTTTGGGATATCTTCTCTAACTGGGAGGAGGGAGAAACCTCCTTCAGAAAACCATCCTTTTTGGCTCATCTTCACCCAGGGATGGAGCAGCGGAATGCAACGAAGAGGCCTTTCTCTAAGAATTGAGGTGGGAGGAAAATTCTTCCCAATCAGTTAGAGCTGGCAGTGAGGGGTTGTATTTCCCTGAAAAAGAAGGCCACAAGGAGAGAAGATGAAGCCTTTGATGTGGGATGACCGGGCTCACTAAGGTTTTTGTTGGGAAAGTACTTCCTGCCATTTAGTAGACAATTAAGCAAAGTAGGTAATGTGAAGCAATAAATGCGTTAATCATAAAATTCTACTGTAACCTGAGGGTTTTTCAGAGTAGGGAGGAGAAGACACTCAATATTTTAGGCATATGCTTCTATCTCTGGGGTTGAAGGAGGCAAGTGGTCACCTAGGGCAGTGGGTGAAGGGCCAGGAAGAAGGATGATTATGGAGACTTGTACTTATTTTTAATATGTTCTAATGAGATCGAATTGATAATTCATGTGATGAACTAAAAGAAATAAAGGTATTTGAGGAGTTTTGGGAGTGGGTGGTGTGAGAGAACACAGTACCCCACGCTGACCCAGAGTTGCCGGTCACTGTGAGCCCCAACAGTTCCCAGCCTGGACTCAGGCAGCAGAAGGTCTGGGCACGACTTGCTGCCTGAGCTCCAGGGACTTGCCCTTTTCCTCCAAGTTCTAAAGTTCTATTTAGACTTGAAGTTTTAAAATTTTACCGCACTGAACCTGAGCTTATGCTGTAAATCCTGGTGGCACACCCTGATACTATAACCTCTTCCACCACCCACCCCTTTTTCTTCTCTGCTTTTCTCCTGTATTGCCCCACAGTGGCTGAGCCCTGCTTTCTGCTCCCTCCTTGGTCTCTGTATCTCTCTAACATACTCCTGGGAGGTCCCTCCTCCCTATCCTGTATCTCACCTTGGAGTTTTCTGTCCATCCAACTCACACAACCTACCTCCATCTCTTTCTTCTCTCTGAGCTCTCCAGTCCTTCCCTCAGATACAGAAAAACCTACAGACCTTTAGGCTGACATGGACAACCCACCCAGACACACCGAGGTGAGGTAGTTGTATCTGACCACTGACGTCTGTGGAATCAAGACTCTCAGATACATACAGTCATCTGTTTTCTGCCTGAGGACCTTGAAAGAGTTCATCTAAGATGGACCTGTAGAGGGGACTTCTGTTTACAGAAAGGTAAGTTTAACCCTCTGTTGCTTGTTTAGGAAGGGTACAAGGAAGAGGTATACATGTAAGATTTTTAACAAGGTATACAAATTTTTCTTTCTCTTTAGGTACGGCGCCTCTATAAAAGTCCTCCCTTCAAAGAGAGTTAAAAGAGATGAGCATTTCTCCTGTTTGAATGTTTACTTGTTAAATATGGTAAGAAAATCACCGGCGTAGAAGAAATCTTTAGGAGAAGTTTCAGACTGTTAAAAAGGTTCAGGGAAATGAGGAC
The DNA here is from genome assembly GCF_030014295.1 of Loxodonta africana. Lineage (NCBI taxonomy): Eukaryota > Metazoa > Chordata > Mammalia > Proboscidea > Elephantidae > Loxodonta > Loxodonta africana. Next base: position 79,420,520 of record NC_087362.1, read on the forward strand.
ATTTACATGTTCCAAAGGAGGGAATTCACTTGGCATTCAACATATCAATGCCATGAAAAAATTAACTTGAAGATTCTTTGTTTACAAATATGAAACCCCACAATACTATTTTCAAAGGGTGTGAACTTTTGTTTCAAGGCACTACTATCACTAGAAGGGGACCTTTGGTGGCACAAACCGTTTGTGCTCTACAGATAAACGAAGGGTTAGTGGTTCCAACTCACACAGGTGCGTCCTGAAAGAGAGGCCTTGCTTCTGCTTTCATAATGATTACAGCCAAGAATACTCTATGGAGTGCAGCTTTACTCTGTAACACATGGTATAGCCATGAGTCAGAATCCACTGCTTGGAAATGGCTATTATCATTGGTACCATTTTGCAGAGATTTTATTGCTCACAGCAATGCCCCCCAAAATATGGTAGCTTCTGTGGAAAGAGAGAAGGGACGAGGTCTGCAGAGGTGGAGGATGCTGTTGATGGAGAGGCCTCCAGGGATTCCTGAGACCAGAGCCTTGGGCTCCTATATGAAGATCAGGGCCATGAGAGCTCATATAAATTAACTATTCTCAGAGGTCTCTATCCAAAAGGAAAATGCCCAAGAATCCACAACATCTCAAGCAAAAAACCCAAGCTCTAGGGCCAGGAAGACTCCACTACCATCAGAGAGGCCTTTTCCCTCAGCTTCCGCTGAGCAGACATCTCATTCATCCAGCTAAGGGGCTACCCCAGAGAAGCGATGGGTAAGGTGTGCATATTTCACCCAGGTGCGCACGGTCAAGTGGGTGGCTGTGGCCTGGCAGACCAAAACCTCCTTTGCCCCCGTGGGACAGATGCCCCAAGTCTTTGAGGCCGAGCTCTCTGAGTAGAGCACCATCGCTGTGCCCCCAGTCTGGCCAACACTGAGTCCCTGGTAAGCACCCTGGGGCCTTGGAAGGAGGGGCCCCAGGCCCGCACCACCGAGCCCAGCGTCTGAGGAGAGGAGCATGGGGAAAGCCCCCACGCAGCCACCCCGGAGTGGCTAGTGACCCATGAGCACAGCTTCCGCTGCTTGGCCTGCTGCCTTGTGTTCAAGTCCCAGGAGGCCCTGGTGGCTCACGTGGAGCATGGAGTGCGCCAGGGCTTCAGCTGCCAGGTCCTCTGTGAAGAGCTGCTGGAAAAGGAACTGCCACCCTCACCCCCACGCAAGCCCAGAGGTGGCCACCAGCTGGCCAAGGCCACTTGATGGCCTCCAAGAAGAGGGAGGTGTGGGAGAGGAGTGCCATCTGCAGGAGTTGGAGGGGCAGCTGGAGAAGCAGAGAGCAGCTGAGGAGGTTGAGGCACCAGCTGGTGAGGTTGCAGAGGGAGGAGGCCAGGCTACAGAGGGTGGGGGCACAGCAGAGGAGGAAGAGCCTGAAGACCTGCTAGCAACTTGGGACTGGGAGGAGCAGGGCATTTGTGCTGGGAAATGTGGGTTGTCTCATCAGCTGCTACCCAAAAGCTATGTGGCCCACGGAAGAAAGGCCTGGCAGTCTACTTCTGTACTATCACACTCGTTGAAAACTCTGTGCAGTGCAGTTCTACTCTGAAACACCTGGGTTCACCATGCATTGAAATCAACAAGACAGTAGGTTTTTGTTCTGTTAAGGCCTCTGTTCAGGCTCCTTTAACCCACCTGCCCTGTAAGAACCTCTCCTCCCAGCCTGTGCCCCAACCCAACTACCCCAAGTGCATGGAGAGCTGCAATCCTAGGGGGACCTGGAAGGAAGGAGCCCCAGGACACCTGACTGCAGACACCAGGTCTGCTCAGAGGTTCCCCTAGCCTAGGAGAGGAGAGGACAGGCCTGATCTGGATGGTGAGGTCTCAGAACCCTGAGAATGAGCACAGCATAAGGAGGGGGAGAGAAATGGGATTTCAGTGGGACTTGGGAGGCTGAGGGGGACCCTGGAAAGATAGCTCCAAGGGGAAGTGTGCTGGTGAATGGGGTGTCACTGAGTTTTTTGCATAGAAGGAACCAGAGAGACAGTAGGCTGTGGGGAGACCTGCCTGTAGGTGAGCAGTGGGCATAAGGCCCTAACCAAGGACTCTGGGTCACTACTCATCATCCTCCAAGCATAGAAAGGAAGAGGTCCTGGCTGGGCAAAGAGGAGGAGGTGGTGAAATAAAGAGCTCACCGCATTCAAGTCTACTGCCCTCGCTGGGGGAATTTGGGTTTATTGCTGTGATTTAGTGTTGCCTTTTTGGAGGAAACCCTCATGGTGTATTGGTTAAGTGCCAGGGCTGCTAACCAAAGCGTCGGCAGTTCGAATCCACCAGGTACTCATTGGAAACTCTATGGGGCAGTTCTACTCTGTCCTATAGGGTCACTATGAGTCAGAATCAACTTGGCGGCACTGGGTACTGGGCCTCTTTGGGCTGGAGTGGGAGATGGTTTAGAAAAACTCTCCTGGGTGTCCCTTTTCTGCATAACAGTAGATCTAGTAGTGTCTGCATAACTCATGCAAAGGATGAGTTCCTAGGATGTAAGGGAACTTTTTTTTTCTTTTAAAAAAGCTTTTTCTGTTTGATTTTGCACATATCAATGACACTAGCTTGTTCTTTCTTTTTTTTTGTGGTATAATTTGGCCAATCCTGAGGTCAGAGAACGGGAAGAAAAAGACTGGGCAGGAAGTACAGGAACAAAGGCAGATGAGGCCTCTTAACCCTGGGAGAACACAGATGGTTAGAGGTGAGGCCAGCAAGGGGCAGATTCAGGCCCAGACTGTATAATGAACAGAAAAGCCCGAGTCTTAGACACATCATCATGTCCCACGCCCTGGGAAGCCCTGCAGGTGCCAGGGGCATGTTGACCCTCCTGGGAGATAAGACCCCAAATGGCACAGGGAAGCCTTCAGGAGCAAGGAAGGGAGGGCAGGGCCTCCAGGACGGGCATCTCCATCCACAGGCTGCCCTGTGTATATTTCTCAGTGACAGTAATGGCTCCTGCGAGGGACGGGGTCAGAGGCAGACAGAAGCGAGAGCTTTGAGACAGGATTAATTCTGCCAGTACCAGAGGATGAAAAAGGAACGCCTATGGTTCTCAGAGGTACAGAACTGCCAGGGGCCTGATGTTTACAAGGTGGGCAGAGGTGTCTGAAGAGGTCCACCTGTCTAAAGACTTATGGCCATAGTCTTCATTATCCTAAAAGCAGCAATTTCCCAGTTAACTTCCTCTAAGTTTAAAACAAAGCCAAACCCATTGCCCTTGAGTCCTGATAAAAGGCCTGGAGTGCTCAAGGGTGGGTTTTCCAGTAGAGCAATGAGGGGAGGAAGATGGTAATAGCATACCTGACAAGGAGACTCTTCTTTGTGCCTTGTGTTACCTACTCAATTGCACATGGTGTTCAGCCCTCATCTTTGCGTATACACGTGTACATGCATTAAGAGTTACTATATTGAGCCTCGCAGAATTCTTTTTGGTCCTTTCTAGGGATAGAGATCAGAAGAGGTCACTGGTTCCATATACCAAACATGAAATCTGCAGAGTCTGACTTTTGTACAGTCTGTGTTTGTGTTCTCTATCCAGGGATTAAAATCTCTGATCTGCCATTAAAGATTGTTTTTTTTTCCTACAAGAAAAAGAGGAAGACCCTCAACAAGATGGATTAACACAGTGGCTGCAACAATGGGATCAAACAGCAACAGGTGTGAGGATGGTGCAGGATGGGGTAGTATTTCCTACTGTTGTACATAAGGTCATTATGAGTCGGAACCAACTTGATGGCACCTAACAACAACAACAACATAAAAAAATAGTTTTAAAAACATATATGTCATATTTTACGACTTGCAAATATCTTAGAATCTTATTATGACATACGTAACAGTACAAATTTGTAGAGAAGTTATAATACAAGCCATCCCTACATATGTATGATGCTCCTGCTCTCCCAAGGTGTCCAGTGTTCAAAGACACATGTGTGTCCTTCCTTACATTTCTCTTTTCTGGGACACATGTTACAGTTGTACGTATCCATGTAGATCTATTTGCATGTTTGCTGTTACAGAACCTTCAACACAGTCTACCCACATTGCTCCTTGCCCCTTTTTTCACTTGACATTTGATCATGGCTCCCCTGTAAGTCAGTAGATATGGAACTAATGCTGTTTGGTTCTTCTAATTTTTTAACTCGTATTTATACACAAAGAATGTAAATAAATGGGAACAATGACAATGTGCAACCTATACATATAACTCTACAGAAATGAAAACACATAGCAGCTATGATCTTTAAAAAAATCTACTGCCATTGAGTCGATTAAGCATAGTCTTTTCAGTATGTTCTAGCTCCTCACCCCTTGTCCCTTCCCATAACTGAATCTAAGATAGTTCATATCAACAATCAGGTAAGTGTTCTATCGTATTATTCTTGCTTAACTATCATACTCATACATGCAAATAACCACATCTACTCATTTATGGACATATATATATATATATAAAAAATTTTATATGCTTATATTCAAATACATTTGGTTATTTGTTATTGTTTTACCCATATGGGCTCACTTTATACATATACTTCTCTCTGTCTTGCTTTTTTTTCTTCAATGATACTTCACAGTGATTTCACTTACTAATCTTCTATAGCTCTGTTTCATTCTAATGGCTACCATATATTATTATATGATATGGTTATTATATTATTATTCTAATATTACTGGAATATTTGAATATTATGTATTAAAATTTTATTATAATATCACATCATCAATGGGCAATAATTTTATTTTTCCTTTTTTGTCTTTAACAATAACCATCCTTTGCATATACTACATGGAGCCTTGGTGGCACAGTGGTTAAGAGCCCAGCTGCTAACCAAAAGGTTGGCAGTTCGAATCCACCAGCTGCTCCCTGGAAACTGTATGAGGCAGCTCTACTGTGTCCTGTAGGGTTACTATATACTCTAGGATTTGTATCTGTCGGGTAGATTCTAATGAGTGAGATTTCCAGTTCAAAGAATGTTTTAAAAAGTATAGAGCCATGTCTATGTCTTCCCCCAAAAGCCTGTAGTAACGCACCTGTCTTTGTCATCTAGTGCTGCTATAACAAAAATACCACAAGTGGATAGCTTTAACAAAGAGAAATTTATTCTCTCACTGTCTAGTAGGCTGCAAATCCAAATGCAGGGTGGCTTTCTATCTCTGCTAGCTCTGGAGAAAGGTCCTTGTCATCACTCTTTCCTTGGTCTGGGAGATTCTCAGTGTGGGAATCTCAGGTCAATTGCTTCCCTTTCCTTTTATCTCTTGTAAGGTAAAAGGTGGAGCAGGCCACACCCCAGGGAAACTCCATTTACACTGGATCATAGTAAGGGTGTTAAAATCCCACCCTAATCCTCTTTAACGTAAAATTACAATCAAAAGTGGAGGACAATTACACAATACTGGGAATCATGGCCCAGACAAATTGATATATACCTTTTGGAGGGGACATAATTCCATCCATGACAGCACCTTTCCAGCCATGTCTGAGGGCATCCTTCTTCCCACAGCCCACCCAGCCATAAGTGGTGTTGATTTTTAAATTTTGCCAGTTTCACTGGGGTTTTGATTGACATTTTCTTAACTATCAGTGTTTTTGAAATTTTGATTATTTTTATTGGGGATTTGGATATTTTCTGAATGGTCGATAATTGCTCATTACCGACAGTTCTGATGAGGGCCACAATACATAGATGCTGAAAAAGTGGGAGAAAAATGAAGAACAGAACTCAGATTATTAAAAAGTCCAGACTTACTGGACCAGTTGAGACTAGAGGACTCCCTGAGATTATCACCCTGAGATACTCTTTAAACCTTGTACTGAAACTATTCCCTGAGTTCATCTTTTAGTGAAATAGCAGACTGGCACACAAAATAAAGGGTATTATCCATCAGTACGGCACTCCATTAAAAAGCCATTATATGCAGCCAAAATGTCAACCATTACTCTAAAGCAAAGACGAGATGATAAGGGGGCAGGGAAACTAGAGTACTGGAAATGGAACAACCAGAACACAATTAAAGACACTGTTGACACGCTGTGAAAGATCTGAATGATTTTTGTAGAAATTGTCAGACAGGAACCTAATTTGCTGCGTAAAGTTTCACCAAAAACATAATAAAATATTATTAAAAAAAAATCACTGCTCATTTTCCAAATGCCAAATTTTTGTGTCTCCTTCATCTAAAGTAGGAATAGTTATTAGTCCTTTGTCATCTACGTTTCAAATTTTTAAATCTTTTGCTTGTTTATCTTTTCTTTTTTTTTTTTTTGTGAGCGATATTTTCCTCTCTTCAATAATTGAAATGTTTTATGCTCAATTACATCTACCTTTTCTCTTATAATTTCTGGATTTCCTATATAGGTTAAGAAAATCTTACATGTAACTTCCTAATTTTCTGTTAAGATTGTTGTTGATTTATACATTAAATTTGTAAATCCATGTGGTATTTTGGCACACTTTTCTATAAGGACAATCAGTTGAGTCAGCACCATTTATTATGTAAATCATAATTTTGCCTAGTTGAAATATCAACTCTGTCTTCGTGGTTATTAGGATCTCCTTATGAATTTTCTATTTTGTTCCATTGGTGTATTTCTCAGTTCTTAGTATAAACCCTGGTTGTGCAGTGGTTAAGAGCTATGGCTGCTAACCAAAAGGTTGGCAGTTCAAGTCCACCAGGCGCTCCTTGGAAACTATGGGGCAGTTCTACCCTGTCCTATAGGGTCACTATGAGTCAGAATCGACTCGACAGCATGGGTTTGGTTTTTTGGTTTAGTATAATGTATTAATATGTTCTATTATTCAATGAAACAAGGCTGTACTTACTATCCTTTTTCATATTTCAATTGTCTATTCTTTGGTATAAGGAGCCCTGGTGGTGCAATGGTTAAGCACTTGGCTGCTAACCGAGAGGTTGGCGGGTCGAACGCACCCAGCAGCTCTACAGGAGAAAGACCTGGGAATCTGCTTCTGTAAAAATTACAGCCCCCTTCTTTCCCCTCAGAAAAAACCCTAAGTGGCAGTTCTACTCTGTATTCAGTTCAACAGACAACTATTTTGATATTCTAAGGGGAATCGCATTATATATATATCTTAGTTTTGAAACACTTGACTTGTTTTACAAGTCTTCACGTTTGGGAGAACAGGCATATTTTTTGCGTTCATTCGGGTTTTGTTTTATTTACTTCAGTAGATTATTTTCTTCATATAGGTTCCTTACTGTTTCTATCAAAACATTTCCCTAAGTATCTTATTGTTTTTGACACTATTTGGTACAATCAAATAGCAGAGAAAAAAAGAATGATTTATCCTTCCCATTTCCATTTTTTTGGGTGCTTATTTCTGGTCGAAAATATAGCACTGATTTTGGTATATTTGTCCTATATCCTGCCACTTTATCAGCAATTTTATATTCGTCCTCTAGGTTTGCAATTATATCAGCATTAAAAAAGTTTTAAAATCTTTTAATAGTTACCCTCGTTATTTAAATTTTCTGGCTTATTCATTCACCGCCAAAACTATATTCTGGAATAGAAGTAATTATAGCTATCTTTGTTTAGTTGTGAATTTTATCAAAATGAATGGACTATTTTGTAGTCTATCCCACATCTGTTAAGTTTTGGGATAATTCGTTGTGCACCAGTAGATAACAAACACGTTGACCTTGCCGACCATGATTGCATTTAGCTTCGTGGGAAAGTTGGGGAGAGTTTCATCTTCATCTATTCTTTGATGGATCCTGTGTAAGACCAAAATTAACTGTTTGCATGCTTCATGAAATCTGAGAGCCAACCAGGCCTGTAATTTTCTTTGCAGGAAGATTTTTAACTCTAATCCATTTTCGACTCAACGGCAAGTAGCGACAACAACAATCCATTTTGCTTCATGGACTCTTCTGGCAATAATTTATTACAGAAGTTTCCAATGTGTGCTCTAGGCTGCTAGAAACCCATCTTTAAAGATTATGTGGATATTCACTCTTTTCAGCCTTATCCAAACCCATTAATCAATCCCAGATTCTCCCCATTTCCACAAAGGTCCTTTCCTGCATCCACTCCTGGTACCAGTTCCCTCCTCTCAGACTTTGTATTTTCTGAAAAGAAATGAACAGTGTGCTACCCAAGCAGTGTCGTGCCCACAGGCTCCTGAGTCCAAAATAGGGAGGATACTGTCTTCAAATATTCTTTTATTTTCTATTTTTGTCTTTACTTAATTTCTTTTTCATACCGTATCGTAATTGTTTTAAAGTTGTGCTTTTCATGTCTGGGTCTGAAACCCAGCTGAGATTCCCTTTGTGTGTGGTATGTTGTGGAGTCCAGTTGCATGTGGGCATCAAAAGGACACGTTTTTGAGGAGGGTGGGGATGGGGAGGGTGCTGACACATTGCCGGGATTGCAACCAATGTCAGGGAACAATTTGTGTATGAATTGCTGAATGGCAAACTAATTTACTATGTAAATTTTCACCTAAAGCACAAAAATGTTATACACACACACACACACACACACACGCACATTGTGAAACTAAAAGGCAGGGAGAGGCAGTTGGGGCGGTTGGGCCAACCACAGTGGGTGCTGCGCGCGGGGAGAGGAGCGCTCCAGGGCGTCACGGAGTCCTGCGCCCAGCAGGGCTGGCAGAGGACCTGAGCCTGGGTCCGGTGCCTCTGGCGAAGGGTCAGCTCCCCTCATACCTGCCTGCCAGCCAGGCTCCAGCCCCTGCCCTCATCCCTCTGGGTCTCCCCCACCAGTCTCCTCATTGCTACCACTAAAATTTAGGGGGAGGCCAATGCCACGGAGGGGGTGGCCCAGAACCTGGACTTCAGGAGCTCCACGTGCACTGCCGGGCCCCCAGCACTTCCGCTGCGAATCGGTCAGCTGTCGGGTATCCCTAGGACGCTGCGCATGGGTGAGTGAGTTGCGATCACACATGGGTTTCTAAACCCATCCATAGGAAACCCCGGGGGGTGCACTTCCAGGAGGAAAAGACCAGGCCAAAGAGGCCACACTGTCAGGTGGACCCTCTCTCCAGTCAGGACTCACCGGCTGCACCGCACTGGGAAGAGTCCTCCCAAGGGCTCACCCCTAGATTGAAGGCCAGGATCAGACTGTGCGGATCCCCAGGCTCCCAGAACTGCAGCACCACACGGGGAGGGTGAGGTGGTGCTTATGGGCCAAGCCCTGGCAGCAGTTCCTCTTGCATGTGACCCATTTGCCAGCCTGAATTTCTTGCACTGTTTTTCCACCAGCCTGGCATTCCGCAACAGAAGCTGCAGGGAGAGTTGCTTCATGAAGCTGCTTTGCACTGAGGTCCTGAGCCTGTGCACTCCCAGGACGAGGTCCCATGATTTTAGTTGGGTGGTTTCTTTCCAATGACATGTTTTCCTAGATTTTCTTCTCAGCCCTATCTAGTTCTTTCTTCTTTTCCTCCCACCTCCATTTTGTTGGCTCCTATGACATCTATCAGTTCTTTTGCCCCCACCCTCCCATGACTCTGCCACTGTAGACCCCACCCTGGAAGACCCCCATGGAAGGTGCTAGAGAGTGGTTCATGGGCCCCCAGCTGCTCAGCAATTTGGGGAGGGAGTATCTAGGGATCTACACTTCTAAGAAGCTCTTCAGGCAATTCTGGTCCTGATACAATGGAAGGCTTTATTTTAGAGGTCAGCTGTGAGCAGGCCCCTACTGAGAATGGCTGTGGCAGGTTTCCCACACACCCCTCTGCTTTGCTCAGTCTAGGGGAGACAGAAGAAGATAGCAGAGCTAAGCTGCAAGGATTTCCTGCAGCAAAGCCTGCCCTGGTGTGGGCTAGGGAATTTGTTTCCCCCATTCTCATCACTAGCTGTGAGCAGACCGTTCTCTGCTCAGACTAAAGAAGAGTTAACAAAATGAGCTTGAAACAATAAATGCCTGTTTGGAGCCCTAGTTGCTAAAAAAAAAGGGGGGGGGGTGAAACAAGAATCCAAAAGACGTGAAATGAGCCTCCTCTTTTGACACTCTGCCTGGTCCCTAACTTTCTCATCTTCCACCTCCCAAGACTGTACAAACTGAGTTCAGATCCTGGAATAAAGATCCCCAGAAATATTGCTGCTTTCGTCGCCCCGTGAGGGTTTCCCGAGTGCTGGCTGGAATAAGGTCTGAGAATCCTCCAGGGACTGCCCAGGCCTGTGTACTAGACATTCAACACACTGAGGTTCAGAACCACTTCAGTTTTCCAACACTCGGGCTTGACCCCAGGGACCTGACCCTGAGGAAGCTGAGATTTTCTGAAGTCAATACTCCCACCCACTCCTCAGGTTCTCCCCATCTGAGCCTCAGGATCAGTCAGGCCTCATGTCCTCTCAGCAGTGTTTCTGCTAAAGGACAACAAAGGGTACTGTAAGGAGCCCTGGTGGCACAGTGGTTAAAGTGCTCAGCGGCTAGCCGAAAGTTTGGTGGTTCAAACCTGCCAGCCACTCCACAGGAGAAGAGGTGGCAGTCTGCTTCTGTGAAGATTTACAGCCTTGGAAACCCTGTGGGGCAGTTCTACTGTGTTGTACAGGGTCTCTATGAGTTGGAATCGACTTGATGGCAGTAGGTTTGGGTTTTGAAGGGCACTGTGGGTTTGTGCTCTATACCCTGAGCACCTGCCCCCTCTGAAAGGTGCAAGGAGCTACTGAAAGGACACCATCATAACTGGCAGAAGCCACAGCCCATGGTGCTGAGGGAAAGCTGGGAGGGAGAGAGAGGTGGATGCGTTAGAAAGGCCTGGTTCTGTAGGCAGCCAGGGGCCAGGGTGACCTGAAGCCAGAAAGCTGACTGAAGATGAAAAGCTTCAGACCTGCCCCTCCTGAGTCCGTTTCTTCTTTCAAAGTCTTTTCAAAGTCTTTCGCTGCTCTTATTGGCTAGGCCTGAAAGGCCTTTGCTTTAACATGAAGGAGTCTCCAAAGCCTCTTGGGGCAAAGAATAGCCCAGGAGGCCCTGCCAACCACACTCCGCCCTTCCCGCAAGTCCGAGGGCCAGTAGTTTCAGCCTTCCAGCTCCTCCACCGATCTAATGACTTGAAACAGGATTTCACTGAAGCTCAAACATGACATAGACTGGAAATACTCCTGGGTTCTCTTCTCACAGCAGCTGATCGCCTGGTTCCTAGTTTTATTAGAAAACTTAGATACGGGACGAGAAGAGGAGATTGTGGAATGCCTGACATATTAGCGCCAGTTTTTTTTTTTTTCTTGAGGAGAAAAGAAGGCGGCATTTACTGTGTCCTTTTCCGTGAGTCTCACGAAATTCTCACAAAGACCCTCTCAGTTAAGGACTGGTGGGAAGTGCCTTGCTTTTCTTTTAAACTTTGTCCTGAGGCTCTTTGATTATGGAGCACATATGAAGAATTTTCCCCTCAGGGAAGCATTCTAATTCTTACCTAGACTGTAAGCAGAAGGACGACATTTTAAGCACTAAGCTTGGTACATAAGGGAGTGGGGACCCCTCAAAGCAGACCTGTGGAGAGGTTCCTTCACGATTCCCTGGGAGGCACACCCGTTGCTCCAGACATCTTTGAAATGCCTCCCTGGGGAAGGCCTTCAGGGCTGGTTCCTGGCCACGTGGGAATTCAGTCCCGTTTTTCTGTTAACACTGCTCATTTGGGGTCCAAAATGATATTGCCCAATGTCTCATTTCCAAGGCCTCTGCTGTGAGTGTGACTAAGAGACAATATGGGAATTCTTAGAAAATCCTGCAAGAAAGGCACTTTTTAAATTCAGTATTTTTCAAACCAATGAAGTTCTCATTCTTACTGAAAAAGGGGAAAAAATGCCACAAACTCGGGGCGGGGGTCGGAGATATTTGCAATGAACATAACTACCTAAGGATAGGCATTCAGAATATGTTAAGATCTCTCTCAGTGAATAGAGAAAAAGCAAAAACCCAATGGAGAAGAGTCACTAGAAGGCAGATTATAGCAGAGGCACCTAAAATGGCCTATAAACCCGAGCTCCTCAGAAGTAATCAGGGATCATCACAGAGACCACACAGAATAGTCCTTCCCACTCAGGGAGCAGTCCAGGGCCAGGCCCCTGAATGAACGTGTTACGAAGCTATCACTGAGAAAAGAGGATCAGTCCGTCTATACCACCACTGGGGCCCACTCAGCATCCTGCATGCCTTTGACCAGAATACCTAGGTTCTGCTTCTGGTTAAGTAAAAAAAACAGGTGACCTTATAGAGGGGTTTGGAGAGCATTTCCCTTAGCCCAGCTTCTCAAAACGGGTGTCTGCTGCCCAAGAGGAGAAAATCAGAGGGAAAACCCATGCAGTGCGCAGATGGGCAGATGACCTATTTCCCTGGGGCCAGCCCTGAAATCCTATAGCCTATTTCAAGGTGGCACAGCATGGCCATATTGAGAGGGAAATCTCCATGGTTCCCTGAGATGAGCTCACAGTTCTGCCCATGTCCTGGCCCATTCCAGCACCACCTCTGGCCCCCAGAATCTAGGATTTAGATGTGACTGATTAGCTCACCATATAAAATTCATTGCTCAAAATCCATTTCCTCATTAAGGGTTACCCTGACCACCCATTTAAAATTGCAACCAGGGAAACTCTTTCCTCCCATTCACACTCACATGCTCCCTAGCCCTGCCCTATTTTATTACTAGCACTTATCACCTTTAACTGTCTTAGTCATCTAGTGCTGCTGTAACAGAAATACCACAAGCTGATGGCTTTAACAAAGAGAAATTTATTTTCTCATACCCTAGTAGGCTAAAAGTCCAAAATCAGAGCACCAGCTCCAGTGGAAGTCTTTCTCTCTCTGTCATCTCTGGAGGAAGGTCCTTGTTACCAATCTACCCCTGGACTAGGAGCTTCTCTGTGCAGGAACCCCAGCACTGCTTTCTTGGTGTTATGAGATCTCCAACTCTCTGCTTACTTCTCTTTCATTTTATCTCTTGAAAAGAAAAGGTGGTGTAGGCCATACCCCGGAGAAACTCCCTTTACATTGGATCAGGGATGTGACCTTAGTAAGGGGGTTACAATCCCACCCTAATCCTCTTTAACATAAAATTACAATCACAAAATGAAGGGCAAGCACACAATACTAGGAATTATGGCCTAACCAAGTTGACTCATATTTTGGGAAGACACAGTTTGATCCATGACATTCCACCCGTTGCCCCCCAACCAAATTCATGTCCTTGCTACATGTAAGATGTATTTACCCCATCATATCACAGCAAAAGTCTTAAATCAACTCCTAGTCTAAAATCCAAAAATTCCTCTTCATCTGTGAAATCTAGAATATAAGTTTTCTGTTTTCAAATGCAGTGGCAGGACAAGTGCAAGCTGTACATTTCCATTACAAATGGAGAAACTAGAAGAATAGAAGGGATAACAAGCACCAAGCAAGTTAACAGAACACATTACATTATCCCTAAAGGCTTTGCAAATAATCCTCTGTTCTCTGAGACCATTTACACAATGGCCCAGCCCTCTAGACTCTAGGTATTGGCCACACTCTCCAGATTCTGAGCGGAGGCCCCAGAGCCCTGGGGTTCAGCTCTGCCTTCCTGACCCACTGGGATGGCAACTCTGCTCCCTCGACTTTAGTCATACCATTCTCCTGGTCCATCTGAGTGGCGACTCCACCCTTAGAAACACCAGAAGCCATGGCTCCACTTTGAAATCCCAGAGGTCAAGGCTATACCTTTTGAGACTAAGGCAGCTCAACTTACAGTGTTCCTTGTCTCTTTAACCTCTGCTTTTTGGCTTCTTGGCCCTCTGGCCTTATGCCCACATCTGTCCTATTGGGGCAAGTGTTCCAAAGCTCAGTAGCTCCCCCGATAAGTGCCTGGAGGCACCCCACTCTGCCAGGAATCCTCCAGCACACAGGCACTCAGCTCTCTCGCTCCTTGGGTTGACTTCAGCACTGCCTGGCCCTGGTTTCCTGGGTGTGCTGCTCCTGGCTCCCTGCTGCTGCTAGTCCTCCGCTGCTGTTTCTCACCATCGGTACCCTCTCCGGTGTTACCAGTTCTCCTCACTTCCTTCTGAGTCTGTCCCTTTACAGTTTCAAAACCACTTCCACATTTTAAGTATCTGTTAGAGCAGCACCCCATTCTCTCGGTACCAAATTCTGTCTTAGTCATCTAGTGCTGCTACAACAGAAATACCACAAGAGGATGGCTTTAACAAAGACAAATTTATTTTCTCACAGTCTAATAGGCTGGTGATCCAAATTCAGGGTGTCAGCTCCAGGGGAAGGCTTTCTCTATCAGTTTTGGAGGAAGTCTTTGTCACCTTCACTAATTGTGCCCTATTTTATTACTAGCACTTATCACCTTTAACATAATAAATATTTCCTAGTTTATTACATTTATTATCTATTGTCTCTCCACTGGACTATAAGCTTAGTGAGGACAGGAATTTTTGTGTGCTTTATGCATTGATATATCCCCCGATCATAGATAGAACACTTCCTAGTGTAGTATGTTTTAGGTAGTTCAATATTTGTGGAATGGATGCATGAATCCAAAGAAAGACAGCTCGAACAGGGAAACTCTCTCCTATCTCTTCTCCCAATAATGGAGGCACAACTGTCATATCTCTGGTTTCTCCAGGGCTTTCCATGCCTCTCATTTGCAGCCAAAGCTGTAGACTGGGATTTCCTAACTACTCTTTATGCTGGAGACATGCACGTGATATGCTCCATGTCCCCCTCCCACCACTGAGACTCAAGTTGACACTCCTCACCCAGGCCCAACCAACATCCCCTCTTTTTTGCTCTTTTGGGCACTCGCTGCATCTGATCTTGCGATGTCAGCAAGGGTCAGAGAGCCCCATGGAAAGAAAGAAAGGCCCCCCCGTGTCAAATCTGCGCCCCAAAACAGACACCAAGCCCTTCAGAAAATCCCAAGGCCACAGATCTTCTCATCAAATTTGTCTCAGAGGTGTCTCCTATGGAAGAATTCTGAGCTGACCATAGGTCATGGAGCCTCACCAGGTCTAGAAGGAGGGAGTCACAAGTTGGGCCTGCATGTATTGAGGTCAACACTCACACCCGTGCTTATGATAGAAGTAGACTCGGCCACTTCTGACTTCACCAATCCGTATTACTCTCCTTTGTACCTTGGTGGGCTGAGCACAGTAAGGAGCTTCTGGGAACCCAGCCATGGCTCTGGCTACTGCTCTGATATCCCGGTTGGGTTTGGGAATGAAGGATGGTTGCTCTAGGCACTTTTGATCCCCACCCCTCTCAGAGGTATGGCCAGTTGAATTGATGTAGATGTTTCTTCTTTATTCCCTGAATCTTCTTGAATCTGAATTCTTCATTTGGATATTCTAGGACCTGTCTCCTCAGGCTGGGATCCAGGGACCAGCAGCACTGGTAGCACCTGGAACCTTGATGGAAATGTAGACTCTTGGGCCTCAACCCAGACCTCCTGACTCAGACTCATCATTTTAACACGATCCTTAGGTGATCTGGGTGCACAGTGAAGTTTGGGAAGCACCATGACTGACCTGGATCTCAGAGAAATCAAATATAATGCATGTGAGTTCTTGGGCCCGTTACAAAAGGGATTGTCATCCCTGAGATCTGGTTTGGCCCCATCTTTCTGTCAGTAAGTGAGATCTCTTTGGTTCCTTCTCAGGAGATAAGCCTTCCCAGCTTCTAGTTGAGGTCTTAGAGAGAAGTACTTAGTACCAAAGGACATGAAAAATAAACTTGAAAGAAAAATGTGTTCATTTCAAGGAGAAAACCCAGTGCAAAGTGTTGCATTTATACTTGGTATATTTTCAATCTCAGAGGAATTCACAGTTTAAATAATTCTGTTAAAACATTTTTTGTTAATTGACTGCTGAATTAATGTCTACCACTGGGACATGGAAACAACACTGATTTGCTCAACCTTGATAATGTGAATTTATCATATTATTTCAGGAAGAAAATGCATGTTTCTTCATGAATGTGTAATTTAAATAGGGAATCTGCAGAGTTTTATAACTGTTTAACGGTTTAAGCAAGGATAATGAGATAAACTTAACAGATTCATAGTGTGAATTCCCTTGGATTCACTTGTCGGAAAAGACAGGCAGAGGAGAGTTAAAACATATAGAAACAGTATGCTTCAAAAGCATTGATGATATGTCTTTTCATTTCTGTAGAGTTGTATGTGACTGTTTATAGTGTGTACTGCCCTGGTGGCACAGTGGCTAAAAGCTCACTTGCTAACCAAAGGATTGGTGGTTCAAATCCACCAGCTGCTCCTTAGAAATCCCATGGGCAGCTTTACTCTGTTCTATAGGGTTGCTATGAGTCGGAATCAACTTGCTGGCAGTGAGTTCGGGTTTTTTGTTTTTTTGGTATGTTCCCGTTTATATATGAGTTAAAAATTAGAAGAACCAAAAAGATAGCATTACTGCCATGGCTACTGACTTATGGGAACCAAGATAAATTGTCAAGTGAAGAATGGTGCAGAGAAACATGTGGGTAGAGTGTGACCTAATCTCCAGAAAAGCAAACAAACCATAAAGCTACGTGTGTACCTGTGACTATGCATATGTGTTCCAGCAAACAGGAATGTGTGAAGAGGTACACATGTGTCTTTGAACATGGACACCTTGGAGAAGCAGGTAAAATTTACACATGTGGGGATGGCTCTTATTATAATTCTTATAAAGATCTGTGTTGTTAAATGTGTTATAATAAGAATACAAGAGTTTTCAAAGTAAAAAAATCATAGAAATATATATATGTATATATTTAAAACAGTTTTATTGGCTGTTATTTTATATAGGCAAAACACTGTCATCAATACTGGATTCAGAGACTTTCACCACTGGATGAAGAGCAAACTCAGAGATGGAACAAAAGTCTCAGCAAATTTCTTGCTTGTTCTTGGAGCTAATGACCTCTTCTGGTCTCTATACCTGGAAATGGCCAAAAAGAGTTCTGTCAGGATTAATGCAGTCATTGTTCAAACATCTACTGCATGTACATGTCTACGGGGTAAGGAAGAATGCTGGACACCATGTGCAATTCATTAAGTAACAAGTGGACCATTAGACAGTTCTTTCTCTGATGTCCCACTACCACGTTCCTCCCCTTGCTGATCTACTGGAAAATCCACGGTATACATTGTAGGCCTTTTTTCAGGACTCAACATAGAGGAAGTTAACTGGAAAGACACATCTTTTAAAGATAAAGAAGATTTTGTCCACAAGGTCTTTAGACAGGTGGACCTCCCAGGCAGCCTCTGCATGGGATGGGAATGCAAGACCCCTCTCACTCAGTATCTCTGAGCATTTCAGTCTTTCTGTTTCTTTATCAGGAGACTGCAGAATTTACCCACTTCAGAACCCTTGCTGCCATCAACCCCAACCAGTCCCGTATAGGACCCCTCACTTCCACTCCGAGAAATAAAAGTAGGAGAGCCTGCAGGTGGAGGTGCCTGTCCTGGAGGCCGTGTCTATCCTTCCTTACCCCTGAGGGCTTCCCTGCACCAACTGGGGTTTCATTTCCCAGGGTGGACATACCTCTGGCACCTCCAGGGCTTCCCAGGCCCTGGAGCTTGATATTGAGGATGGGACTTGGGCTTTTCTGGGCCTGCAGAGCCTGGGCCTCAAGCTGCCCCTTCCTACCCTCAACCTTTGGTTATCTGTACTCTGGCTGTCTTTACCAGGTTTAGGAGGCCTTGCCTTCTCTTTTGCTCCTTTCATCTCAGTCAGGCTTTTCTCTTCCAGTTCTCTGATCTCAGGGCAGTTCAGGCTAGACCACAGAAAAGAGAAAGATGAAACAAGTGTCATTGATTATGTGTGGAGGCTGCTGGGAAAGGAATTGACTGTCATTGGTTTAGGGCTTTATGCCCACTGCTCACCTGCAGGCAGGTTTTCCCACAGCCTAGTGTCTCATTGGCTCCTTCTGTCACAAAGAACGTGGTGATGCCCCCTTCACCGTCACACTTCCCTTAGAGCTGTCATTACAGAGGCTCCCTCTCAGTCTCCCAAGTCCCACTGAAATCCCATTTCACTTTCCCTACTAATGCTGTGCTCATCCTCAAGGCCTCAAGAGCTCACCATCCAGATGAGGCCTGTCCTTTCCTCTCCAAGAGAGCCTCTGAGCAGACCTGGTGTCTATGGTCAGCTGTCCTGAGGCTTCTTCCATCCAGTTCCCCCTCCGGCTGGAGCTCTCCATGCAGTTAAGGGGATGGAGTGGGGTGGGGAGGAAGGCACATGTGAGGATTTTACAGGTGTAGTGGGTGAAAGGAGCCTGAAAGGACGTCTTTCCAGAAGGGCCCACATTTTGAGGCCATGCGTGTACCCTCTGTAGCCAGGTCTCCCACATCTGCAGCAGCACCAGTAGGTGCTGTAGTCTCTCCAGCCCCTGTCTCTGCTCCTCTAGATGCTCCTGAAGGTGCCCGGCTCTTCTTGCCAGGACTCCAGGATGCTGACCGAGGCTTAGGTATTGTGTAGACTGGAAGCAGAGCCGATGGGGCTGTCTTTGAGAACTTGGCCTCAAGACTGGGGGCATCTTGCCTACGGAGGCAGGGGATGTTTTGGTCTGCCAGACCACGGCTACCCCCTTAACTGTACACACTTGGGTGAAATACACATACTTGACTCATGGCTTCTCTGGAGTAGCTTGATGAGTGAGATATCTGTTCAGAGGAAGCTGAGAAAGAAGACCTCTCTGATTCTTAAGGAGTCTTCCTGGACCTGAAGCTTACTTTTTTTGCTTCCAATATTCTAGCTTGAGTGGCACTTTCCTCTTGGGTTGAGACTTCTGATAATAAAGAGTTAACTTACATGAACCCTCTGGGTACTGAGTTCTCAACTGTGACCCAAGACCCTGGTTTCAGGTGTCCCTGGGAGCCTCTCCATCATCACTGTCCTCCATCTCTGCAGGACCTGTGGTTTCTTCCTTTTTCCCTGGGGACCTTCCATCTTTGGGGAACATCACTGTGGGAGACCAAGTCTCCTCTGGGAAATCTTTTGTGATATTAGCACTTCATAACAGAAGTCTATAGTCTTTCAAAGGACTATAATACACTGATAATTTCTATTGCAAAGAGAGGGTCTCCACATTAATTTTTTTGGCATTTGTTGCATGCCAAATGAAATTGTTCCTTTGGAACATGAAAAGGACCTCATTTGCCTGAACTTTCATAATCACACATGACTTCTCTGAGAGACATTTTCTATGAAAGTGATTTTCATAACAGATTTAGAGTGTAAACAGTGAAACAGGAGAAATTGTCATCACTTTTTAAACTCTTTTCAGCCTTCTTTTAAGGGAAAGGTATTTATAGGAGGAAGCATACTTAGAAAAATTTGTATTTTATGTATATATAAAGCTTCTCCTTGTATCCTTAACCAACCCAGGGTAGAGGGTTAAAATTGCCCTTTTCTGAACAGAAGGCCCTTACCATGCTGCTATGAGAAGCACTCCTTCAGGGTGAGGCAGAAACAGATGTCCATTTCTGAGAGTTTTGATGCCACAAACGTCAGATGGGCAACACACAAGAACCTCACCTGAGTGTGTCTGGGTGTGCTGTAATGTCAGCCTAACGGTCTGTGTACATTTCTGAATATGAAGGAAGGATTGGTGAGTTAACGAAGAAATGAATGGAAGCAATTTGGGAGGGGAGTGAAAGCTCCAGGGACTGACAGAAGATGGGATGGGGGACTTGTCAAGAGGGTGTCAGAAAACCAGGAAGAAGCAGGAAGCACGGCCAGGGGAGGGCAGCATAGGCTAGGGGGCAGTAGAGATAATGGTAGTGGGGAGAGCAACAAAACTGGCCTGTGATACAGTGGGAAATTAGTAATCCTAGATGAAGCTCAGGTTAAGTCAAGTAGGAATGTAAAAAATTCTATCCTGTAGCTATCTTTGCTGTGAGGGATTTAGGTCCTTGGGGAGAGGTGGGGAGGAGACATAGGAGGAAAAGGCGCGTTCCTGGGTCTAGGGAAGGAGTCTGAAAGACCTTCTTCTGCCCTAACAGGCTGGGGCTGCATGGTTCACAATGATGTGGGCCCTGTGCTTCTTCACACCACCCACTCCTAGAACCTCCTGAAAATTTTCTTAGTTCTTCACATAGTATGTTCATTCCATCTCATTAGAAAATATAATAATGCAATACACTTTTCCCTCACCACCCTTTCCTTAGTCCTACATTCTCTGTCCCAGTTGTACACTGGCTTCCTTCCTTTCCATCAGGTTTGAAGGCCAGAACAACTGAGTATTATTTCTGCATTTATTCCAGAAATTTCTCAGAATCCTAAGTTTGATCATTGATTTATTCCTGCATTTCCCATTGACATTACAAACTTTGGTGAATTATCTACTAAATGACAGGAAATGCTTTCTTAGGTCAATCCTCCTTATGACCCTATCTGTTCACCTCAAATCCTTCATCTTCTCCTGTCATAGCTCTGATTTCTGTGGAAATCAGATCCCCTAGTTCCCTAGCTCTCACCCATCTGGGAGATTTTTCCTCCCACCCTTATTTAGAGTCTTAGAGAAAGGCCTCTTCTTCGTTTATCACTGATTCATCCTGTCTGGGTGAAGACATCCAAAAATAATGGTATTCTGAAGGATCTCTATCCCTCCTCCCAGTTACTGATGATATCTGAATCTTTCATGACTTGGAGACTCTGATGTAGTCCTGAATTTCCTGTATTTGCTATCTAAAGACACTCTCCTGCAGGAGACCTCAGATCGGCAACCTCTCCAAAGAGCAGTTGACATCTGAGTGAGCACCAAGACTTCCATAGCCCTTGTGTGACATCATTGTTGACACTGCTCGGTTCTATGGGCCCAGTTTGAAGCGAAGCTGGGCAGCAAGAAAAATATAGCAACTGTTGAAGTAGGGGCTTGGGGGCTGGGAGGAGGGAGATTATATATTAAAAATAAATTAAAACTTCTCTCTGCACTCAAAGAGGTTACCATCCCTTGGGAGGGAGAGAGAGCATACAGGGAATGAAAATAGTGTGATAGGCAGTTGCTTCCACCAAATCCTCTCATTTAACTCAGTTTGAATCGTCTCTCCAGCCCTGGTCATACAACATCCACTCTGCACCCTTTTCAGGTCTCCTTAGCCTCTGAGGCTTCACACAGGCTCTTCACTCTGACTAGAAGATGTTGTCCCCCTTCCCATCTCCTGGCCTACTCCCCCTGGTGAAGTATGTGGTGAAGAGAACTGACCCTGTTGGAACAGGTTAGGCTTATGGCCTCACCAAAAAGCCCTAAGACTCAGGACTTTTATGCAGCCAGAATAAGAGGTTTAGGAGTTGACTTGGGAAAGCCCATGACCTCTGCTTCTTCCAGACTCTATTTTTGTTTTGGATGCCATTTAGAAAAAAATCCTGGAAATGGGGAGATCTATTATGGAAGAAATTAGGAAAGTTGGGGAGGTGATGAGAGAGGTGCTGACTTCTCGGTAGAAAATAGAAATTTCAGCACGAAGATGCTAGGGGCTCGTTTTGTGTGACTCCCAACTGTATAGGAGGGAGGACTGGTTGGAAAACAGAACAAAAGACGATCTGTGCCTGTTGACAAATGCACCAGTGGCTTCACTCTGTCTCCTCAGAATGTTCTCATCAAGCCATCCCTCACCTTGTACTGAAGCCTCTAGAGAATTCTTGGGGTTTCCTGGATTCTGGGCCTTTGTCATCCCTTAACTATCCAACCATATTCCCAACTTGGTTCAGGCATCACTTCCTAGTTGAGATCTTCCCTGACCCTTTTCCTGGTAAATTTGTCCGCTTCTTGCTCTGTACACCTTTGTATTCAAGATACCCTTTACCACCACATAAAACACAATTACATTTACTTGCCACAGATGATTTTAGAAAGGTCTACACATTCTCCCTCTCTCTGTGTCCATGCCTTCTGTGAGACTCTGGAGCGCCTTTCCTCAGCAGCAGAAGTCTTTCTGCACCCTCAGTCGAGGCTGACCTTACGGTTGCTTTGGCCATTAAGATAGTAGTGAACCAGATACAAGGTGAGAGTTGAAAGTACTTTGCATTCAGACTTGCCCTTTTGTTGCTCTTAAAGCCTGAGAACCCATGGGAACGGACCCAGGCCAGCCTGCTGGATGGTGGGAGACCATTGGAGAGAGGATCCAGCAGTTTCACTGAGTTGATTTTAGATGAAATGGCTCCTAGCTGACCTGGAAGTGAATTGTAGACACATGAGGAAGGCCTGCTGCGAGTCACTGTGCTTGGCCCAGATAGGAAGATCCCCAAATTGACAACCAGAATAACTCTGAGCTTAGTAAGTGGTTGTTCTTTTAAGTGCTACATTTTGGGGTCATTTGTTACACAGCAATACACAACTGATACAACGGTTAACTTGGCTCTTTCTCTGATCAGACAATGAGGGACCTTCTCTGAGTTATCTTATCATCAAGAGTACATGGCATAGGGTCTGACATGTAGTCAGTATACAGTAAATCTTTGTTGACTTAATGGATAAGTGAATAATACGAATCATAAGTGTGAATCTGCATAAAATCCTGTGTGAAAAAAAGCATGATATTTCTTTAAATAAACTGAATTCCAGCTCAGAGCAGCCTGCTTACAAAATTCGGGGCCGGGGCGGGGGGACGGGGTGGTGGATTTTCACCTTACTTATTTTTAGGTTTCCTCCTCATCCAGATATGCAATAATTCCTGGGGTCTAATGAAGGACCAAGGTTTGGAGACAGGCTTCAAAACACCCATTGCCCCAGCCTACGTGGGTGATTTCTCTAGAAGTATTGGCTCTGCTCCTTCCGTTCCTAGCTGGAGCAGGAGAACCTTGGCAGGGCTGCGAACACCATGATGGGGTTTGTGTACCTATGTGCCTGCATTATCCTTTGAGGTGCTGCCGTCTACCCCAGGGCACTGTCAAGAAGCAGGGCCAACCCCTTTCCTATTTCTAGGACTCTGCTATCCGACTCTCACTCCTCCCCTGGGTTTCAGTTCACGCAGTGTGATTACTCCAGTGAGCTAAGGCTTTTACAACAGGCTCTTCAGGGTCTCAAAGTTTCAGAGGTTCAACCCTGTGAGTCCAACTACCTCCTTGAAATAAGATAGGGAAGGAAGAAAAATATAGGAAAATTTTATTTTCAATTTAATGTTTCAATGAATTTTCTTGCCATGTGTTTTGAAAGCATCCTGCCTAAAAATTCCCCCTGTTCTCTTACAATTTGCAAGACAGTGAAAAGGGAATGTTTGATTGTGTCATAATCTGCAGAGGATGTAAAGCACACATGGGGTCCATTCCTCCCGATGCTCACACTAGAGCACCCCACCCACTTGGAAATTTCTGCAAGTATTTCGGAGTCCCTCACACGTCCACAATGAACAGCTTTCAAATTCTCCTAAGCAGGAATTATCACTGTCACAGCCTGTGACCCAATAAGCAAGGTTATGCATGGGTCCAGTTGTGCCTTCCCACTAATCTACAGTGCACCATTTCACCTGTCAACCACCACATCAAAGACGTAGTGAAACCCATGTGAAATTGCTCGCCGTACATTGTTGCTGTTGTGTTGTTGTTGTTAGGTGGGTCTAATCAGTTCCAGCTCATACTGACCTTATGGACCACAGATGGAAACACTGCCCAGTCCTGCACCATCCTCACAGTTGTCACCATGTTGGAGACCACTGTTGCAGTCACTGTGTTAATCCATCTCATTGAGGAACTTCCTCTTTTTTGCTGAGCTTCTACTTTATCAAGCACGATGTCTTTCTCCAGGGACTGGTTCCTCCTGATAACATGTCCAAAGTACGTGAGACAGAGCCTCACCATCCTCGCTTCTAAGGAGTACTGTGGTCATACTTCTTCCAAAACAGATTTGTTTCTACTTCTGGTAGCCCATGGTATATTCAATATTTTTTGCCAACACCATAATTCGAAGGTGTCAGTACTTCTTCGGCCTTCCTTATTTATTGTCCCAGCTTTTGCATGCATGTAAAAAAAAAAAAAAAAATGCATATAAGGCAATGGAAAATACCATGGCTTGGGTCAGGCCCACCTTAGACCTCAGAGTGTCATCTTTGCTTTTGAACACTTTAAAGAACTCTTTTGCAGCCAATCTGCCCAATACAATAAGACATTTGATTTTTTGACAGCTGCTTTCCTGGGTGTTGATTGTGGATCCAAGCAAAATGAAATCCTCTACAACTTCAGTCTTTTCTCTGTTTATCATGATGCTGCTTATTGGTTCAGTTTTGATGATTTTTGTTTTCTCTATTTTCACCATACTTATTCAATCTGTACGCTGACCAAGTAACCTGAGAAGCCAGACTGTATAGAAGAATTTGGCATCAGGATTAGAGGAAGACTCATTAACAACCTGTGATATGCAGATGACAAGACCATGCTTACTGAAAGTGAAGAGGACTTGAAGCACTTAGTGATAAAGATCAAAAACCACAGCCTTCATTATAGACTACACCTCAACATAAAGAAAACAGAAATCCTCACAACCAGACCACTAAGAAACGTCATGATAAAAGGAGAAAATATTGAACTTGTCAAAGATTTCATTTTACTTGGAGAGACAATCAAAGCAGCATTCAAGAAATCAAATGACGTGTTACTTTAGGCAAATCTGCTGCAGAAGACTTTCTTAAAGTGTTAAAAAGCAAAGATGTCGCTTTAAGGACCACGGAGTGCCTGATCCAAGCCCATGGTGTTTTCAACTGCCTTATACGTGTGTGAAAGCTGGACAAGGAGTAAGGAAGACCAGAGAAGAGTTGGTGCCTTTGAATAATGGTTTTAGTGAAGAATATTTAATGTCCCGTTGACTGCCAAAAGGAGAAAAAAATCTGTCTTGGAAGAAGTACAGCAAGAATATCCTACTGAGCAGTTACATCTCTCTTATAGGGTTGCTGTAAGTTGGAATCAACTCAATAACAATGGGTTTCATTTGGTTTATGTGGCGTTCAAGGCAAAAATGTTTTATATAAATATCACAAAATACATTTCCTAAATATAAATTGATAATTTATATTTAGGAAATGTATAAATTTTGTTGCATTTTTGATTTTATAAGAAAATAAAATTTATAACTCTTCAGGGTTATACTTTATATTAATGGGGTGCCAATTATACTTTCTGAGCATTCTTTTTAGTTTATATGATTTTTCAGTTGAGTCTAATAGTGTTTCAGGTTGATTATATCATACGTAAATACCATTTGTTTTTGCTAGCTTTTCAAAGGTAAGATATTTTTGGTTCCAGTGTTGATATCCAGATCTACGATTTCCAAGAAAAATGTTGAGTATTGGATCCTTAATGTTTGATTCTAACATTGATGGAAAACATTAACAGTGTTTTATTTTCCATTTAAAGTATGTATGCATTTTATCATATTACAGATTTTTTTCTGCCTCTTCTAGACTATTAAAAAAAATTAGTATGTTTGTATTTAGTGTTCTATGGGAATTTATATTATTTTTTACCAAAAATGTTTCTCCTCCACTGATGTGATATCAGGGTTTTTCTCTAATTTGGAGTATTCATTGACTTCTCTCTTTCTCTAACATCTTATATATACAACACTTTCTCTTTGTTGTATCTTCAGAATAGATTCCATATCTGCTCACTTCTAAATTACTCCCTTGGTAACACCCTGGGCCTGGCTGCCATTACAGCTTGCTCAGACACTGTAAGGGCCTCCTAACTGCTCTCCCAACTTTCAATTTTTCCCTCTAGAGTCTAATCAGACAACAATCAGGGAGAAGTTCTTAAAACATTACTCAGGTGACATGTCTCTCTGATCAAATCTTTTCAAAGATTTTAAATAAATCCAAGTCCTACAGGTTGCCATGATAATCTTTTGGACATATCTCTCACCTCACTACAGAGCACCCCTCTCTCCCTTGATTTCTGCTGTGCATCCTCCTTGTTTTGTTTCATTGCCTCCAGGCCTTTGGACTGGGGTTGGTTCTCTCTCCTAGTATTTTTTTTTTGCATATTTTCCTGCTGGTTGTCTCTCCCCTTTCATTCAGATCTCTGCTCAGATATCACTCTTAAGAAAGAACTTTGCTGACCAACTAATTTAACCTATAAATTAACATTCTACTTCAATGCCTTGCTCATTTTGTAAGCATTAGCATTACTTTGAATTTTACTGTATCTCTATTTGTATATGCATTTTTTGTGTATTTCTACATTGGAATGTAAGTTTCTGATGGGCAGAGAATTTGTCTGATGGTTTACTTCCATTTCTATGGGACCTGAAACAGCAGTTGACAAACAATATGCACATACTTAATATTTTTTAATGAATGGATGATTGTACTGGTCCTATTGTAGGACCATCTTAGGAATTTTGTAATTACACATATATGTTTAAAATACAGTATCTTTTTATCTACTGATAGCACACATTTTCTGGGATTTTATTTATGGTATTAAATAATATGCATAAGTGAGACTTGTCCAACTTTATATTTTTGTTCTCTTTGTTATCAAATGTTTCAGTGATAATGCCATAAATATTCATGATATATTGATAACAATTAAGTAGCAACTACAATATACCAAGCAGTGTTCTACACATTTTGTTTATAATAAGTCACTTAACTTTCACAGGGAGTCCCTAGTTGCACGAATTACTAAGCTCTTTGCTGTTAACCAAAATATTTGTGGTTTCAATCTGCCCAGAGGCACCTCAGAAGAAAGACCTAGTGATCTACCTCCAAAAGGCCACAGCCATTGAAAGCCCTACAGAGTCCAGTTCTGCTCTGACACAACATGGGTTTGCCATGAGATGAAGTCAGTTGGATGGCAACTAGTTAATCCTCACAACTTCTATTGAATCTGTTACTGTTATTACTGCCATTGTACAGATGACAAAGTTGAGGCTGAGAGAGGTTAAGTAACTTGTTCTTGGTCATGCAACTAGAATTTGTATGATTATTATTAATCACATGGTTTTGTTCTATTTTATATCCTCCATTGTCTAAACAGAAGCATAGCAAAAGGGGGGCAGAGGAGGGCACATGCACCAGGGTCCAAGTCCAAGGGTGCAGCAGACAAGGTACAGAATGCTTTTAGGCGCCACAAATATGAAAGCCAGACAAGAGGGGGAGACATTTCTGCTGACTCATCAACATCTATTCGTCTTGAAATTTGGGATAGGGAAAGGCTGAACTTAGAGATTGCCCCTGGAAACTCCTTACCCTCACTATGCCCTGTGTCTGAAATATATTACAAAGTATAAGAATTGCAAGTTTCTTGATATTTTGATAAAAGTAACATAAAAATTATATGACAGTGATTTGCTTTGGATTTTACTAGTTCAGTAGCTTTCTAGTTTAGGTATTTTCTATTCAGTACTTTTTTGGTATTTTATTGATTATATTTTGTTGATGTATATCTGTGAACAGACTTACACGCGTGTATATGAACGCACACATGCATGCACACACTCCTACACTCGTGAACACACATATCCACTCAAGGATATCATGGATAAAATTAAAATATTGACATGAAGGTAGATCTCAATAATTCTTGAGATATAGAAATTTAATGGTTAAGAAGACTAAATTCCACCAAAACTGTTTATATATTCTATGCAAATCTAATAAAAGTCACAACAAAATTTGTAAAGAAAATGATAAACTAATGCTAAAACTTATGTAGGTATGTAAAGGCCCAATAGTAGTACTAAAAAATAAGTAACAGCCCCTACCTACCAGATACCTGACATTTTGTAATAAATGAACAGTGCTGTGTCCTTATTTAAATAAACAGACTTCTCATTTGACTAAATCTAGTTTATGTCATTGTTTAATTTCTATCTCTATGCTTACAACTACCAAATTTATATCTCCAAATAGAATCTCTTCCCTGAAATCCATGGTTGAATATCAACTTCCAAGTTAATATCTCCATGAGGATATATATTAAGTATTCAAAGTTGACATATTTGAAGTTTAAAGGTTGATTAGGCTCTCCAAGATATTTTCCTGCTCAATCTTCATCCTATCAATAAATGATGCCTTTATTCAACCAAAACTTTAGTAGCATCCCTGACTCCACTGTTCTCTCAAAGAATGCATTATTCAACATTTCCTCATTGTCTTCAGGATTTTGCTACTTTTGCTATTTTCCATACTTGATGGTTCAAGTCATCATACTTACTCACCTGTACTTTTGTAATATCTATCTAAATGGTCTTACTGTGCCCATCTTTGTACCATAAAGCACATGGAATAATCCATTTAAAGTATGTTAGATTTTATTAAGGTTCTATTCAATTTTACAAAAACCTGAGTTGAATGGAAAGCTTTTAAAATTAAACTCAAGGCCCAACTCCACCTGGCCTCCATTATTGTATGCTTCTCAATTCCTATTACATCACTGGGCTCTTTCATTGTATTACAGCTATATTTTGCTGAGGTTTCTTCTATTTTAGGGCTTTAGCCAGTTCATTTGCTTTGAGCAGTCTGCTTCTAGAAATGATAGAGAGACTTCATCCCTGAACCAGTTACTATCTTGTCTTTTACCCTACTTTTTAAATTTTTCTTCAGATAGCAAGGCACCATCTAACTATATATATGTAATTATGTGTATCTATTTCTGTCTGTCTACTACTAGAAAAAGAATCGATGCATGCAAACTCCAGCATTGATGAAGAATGTTGAATATACCATAGACTCCCAATAGAATTAATGTTTATTCATTCAGTCTTAGAAGAAATACAACCAAAATGTACCTTAGAAATTAGGATGCTGTCTTAGTCATCTAATGCTGCTATATCAGAAATACCACAGGAGGATGGCTTTAACAAAGAAAAATTTATTCTCTCACTGTCTAGTAGGCTATAAGTCCAAATTCAGTCGTCAGCTCCAGGGGAAGGCTTTCTCTCTCTGTCTGCTCTGGAGGAATGCCCTTGTCATCAATCTTCCCTTGGTCTGGGAGCATCTCAGTGCAGGAATCTCAGACCCAAAGGACATGCTCTGCTCCAGCACTCCTTTCTTGGTGGTATGAGGCTCCCATGTCTCTCTTCTCACTTTGCTCTTTTGTATCTCAAAAGACATTCACTTAAGACACTACCTGATCTTATAGATTTCATCAACATAATTTCTGCTAATCCATCTTATTACATCATAGTGATAGGGTGTACAACACTCAGGGAGGCCACATCAGGTCGTAAAATGATAGGCAATCATAGAATCACACAAGGTAATCATGACCTAGGCAAGTTGACAGATATTTGGGGGTGGGGGGGGACACAATTCAATCCATGACAGATGGTGAGACTTCAAATTGTTTACTTTGAACATGTCATCAGGAAAAACCAATTGCTAGAAAAAGGTACCATGTTTGGTAAAGTAGAGAGCCAACCAAAATGGGGGAAACCCTCAGTGAGACGGATTAACCCAATAGCTGCAACAATGGACTCAAAATACCAAAGATCATGAAGATGTTACAGGACATGGCAATCTTTCATTTTATTATGCATAAAGTCACCATAACTCGGAACCAACTTGATGGCAGCTAACAACAACTAGAATGCATATACTTTGACATCCTGCTTTGGTATCTGAAAAAAAGATTTGTGTCCAGAAAGTGTTTCTTGGATGAGTGAATGCAACTTGTGTAGATTAGATTATTAGTCACCAAATATTGACATTATTCCCCTGCTTGCCCCCACACACATAGACCTACACTGTCTCCATGGGAGGAGTATATTTCCTGACCCACTGACACTAGTCTTGGCCATGGTACTTGGTTAATGGAATGTGGATATGAGTGTGAGTGTGGTGTTTCCCAGCCTAGTCTGTAAGAGACTTCTCCTCTGAAAGCTTGAAGTTCTACCATGAGATGAACATGCCTCAAGTGTCTGCTGCCCCTTCAACTTGTCCAAGGAAATTAAGAGATGCATGGAAACAACCTGAACTCAAAACCTAGCTGATCTGTAGAGTTGCATGAAATACTTTTTATTACGTGTCACTAAGATTTTGTGGTTGTCTTTTATGCATCATTATTGTAGTAAAATTCTGACTAATATCCCAACCCAGTGCCTTCGAGTCGATTCCATGACTAATATAGGAACATGATATGGAAGCCAAATACAGACCTAATGGTATATGAAATATATGATTAATTCACTATACCTAGAAACGAGGGAAAGGGTTATCCTTGGTGCATCCTGAGTAGCGGGGTATTTCTCTTCTCTTTCACGTCAGGATTTGCCATATGACTTGCTGGGCAAATGGAATATGAGTGAAGTGAAAGACTCCACATTCAAACAGAAGAATTAAGTGCCATTTACCTGGTTGCATCCATATTCCTATGCATTTGCCATGATAGTGGCTAACATAAGAGCTGCTAACCAGAAATGAAATTAGAAAAGATGATAATACAGAGCAGATTTGCACTTGACTCACACCCAAGAGGTATTATAAATGAGAAATATCCCCACATTTTAAGTCAATGAAGCTTGTGGATTGTCAATCAACTAGGATAGAGTTCAAGCCCAGTTCTAAGGCTATAACCTAACCATTTCACCAATAACAGTAATCCCATTTGTCGTGATTATGTCTGGAGCATGAATTAAACCAGATGTTGTCTAATTAGGTCAATTGTTTATTTATTCTAGAAGGGGTTCATGCACCTGTAATTATTATACAAGTTTGAACTCAGGTTTTTTTTTTTTTTAACCCAGTTAACACAAATTTTAACTGATTTAGTGATAATGCAAAAAAAGTGCTTTCGCTGATGATAATGGTGATGATATACACCCGTCCCAACCCATATGTATTTTATATAATTAATACTGACAGAAGCTTGGGTGAAACTTTGACTTGCTCTACAAGCATGACTAGAAACCAGTGAGATATCACAGGTGTCTCCTATGAACAATAGGCATATTGGTTTTGACAGACCCTAAACCAAAGATGTCTCTATAATAGCTGACTTGAATATCATATTTTTAATACCATTAGGTGACCATTTACATATATATTTTTTTATTAACTTTTATTGAGCTTCAAGTGAACGTTTACAAATCAAGTCAGTCTGTCACATATAAGTTTACATACATCTTACTCCGTACTCCCACTTGCTCTCCCCCTAATGAGTCAGTCCTTCCAGACTCTCCTTTCGTGACAATTTTGCCAGCTTCCCACTCTCTCTATCCTCCCATCTCCCCTCCAGACATGAGATGCCAACACAATTTCAAGTGTCCACCTGATATAATTAGCTCACTCTTCATCAGCATCTCTCTCCCCGCCACTGTCCAGTTCCTTTCCTGTCTGATGAGTTGTCTTCGGGGATGGTTCCTGTCCTGTGCCAACAGAAGGTCTGGGGACCATGGCCACCAGGATTCCTCTAGTTTCAGTCAGACCATTAAGTATGGTCTTTTTATGAGAATTTGGGGTCTGCATCCCACTGATCTCCTGTTCCCTCAGGGGTTCTCTGTTGTGCTCCCTGTCAGGGCAGTCATCGATTGTGGCCGGGCACCAACTAGTTCTTCTGGTCTCAGGATGATGTAGGTCTCTAGTTCATGTGGCCCTTTCTGTCTCTTGGGCTCTTAGTTGTCATGTGACCTTGGTGTTCTTCATTCTCGTTTGCTCCAGGTGGGTTGAGACCAACTGATGCATCTTAGATGGCCGCTTGTTGGCATTTAAGACCCCAGACGCCACATTTCGAAGTGGGATGCAGAATGTTTTCATAATAGAATTATTTTGCCAATTGACTTAGAAGTCCCCTTAAACCATGGTCCCCAAACCCCTGCCCTTGCTCCGCTGACCTTTGAAGCATTCGTTTTATCCCGGAAACTTCTTTGCTTTTGGTCCAGTCCAATTGAGCTGACCTTCCATGTATTGAGTGTTGTCATTCCCTTCACCTAAAGCAGTTCTTACCTACTAATTAATCAGTAAAAAACCCTCTCCCTCCCTCCCTCCCCCTCCCCCCGCCGTGAAATGTTTCTTAGTTTGGAGGAATCTGGAGGGCATTATGTTGAGTGAAATTAGTCAGTTGCAAAAGGACAAATATTGTATGAGACCACTATTATAAGAACTCGAGATATAGTTTAAAGAGAGAAGAAAATATTCTTTGATGGTTATGAGGGTGGGGAGAAAGGAAGGGAGAAGGATATTCGCAAATTAGATAGTAGACAAGAACTATTTTAGGTGAAGGGAAAGACATCATACAATAAAGGAGAGGTCAGCATAACTGGACTAAATCAAAAGCAGTTTCCTGAATAAACCAAATGCTCCAAAGGCCAGAGTAGCAGGGGCAGCAGTTGGGGGACCATGTTTTCAGGGGACATCTAGGTCAATTGACATAATAAAATCTATTAAGAAAACATTCTGCATCCCACTTTGGTGAGTGACATCTGCAGTCTTAAAAACACTATCAAGCGGCCATCTAAGATGCATCAATCGGTCTCAACCCACCTGGAGCAAAGGAGAATGAAGAACACCAAAGATACAAGGTAATTATGAGTCCAAAAGACAGAAATGGCCACGTAAATCCGAGACTACATCAGCCTGAGACCGGAAGAACTAGATGGTGCCCGTCTACAACCGAAGACTGCCCCGACAGGGAATGAAACAGAGTATCCCTGACGGAGCATGAGAGCAGTGAGATGCAAACCTCAAAGTCCCATAAAAAAATCAGACTTAATGATCTGACTGAGACTGGAGGAACCCTGGAGGTCATGGTCCCCAGACCTTCTGTTGGCCCAAGACTGGAACCATTCCCAAAACCAACTCTTCAGACAGGGATTGGACTGGATTATAGCATAGAAAAAATAGTGGTGAGGAGTGACCTTCTGGTCTCAAGTGGACACATGAGACTATGTGGGCAGCTCCCATTTGGAGGGGAGATGAGAAGGCAGAGGGGGACAGAAAGTGGCTGACTGGACACGGGGAATACAGGGTTGAGAGAAGGAGTGTGCTGTCTCATTGGTGGGAGAGGAACTAGGAGTACATAGCAAGCTGTATACTAATTTTTGTATGAGAGACTGACTTGATTTGTAAAGTTTCACTTAAAGCACACACACAAAAGATGGAAAGAATACACAGAGTCACAGTACCAAAAGAAATGGTCGACTTTCAGTCGTTTCATGAGGTGGCATATGATCAAGAACTGGTAGTAGTGAAGCAAGACGTCCAAGCTACACTGAAGGCACTGGCGAAAAACAAGGCTCCAGGAGCTGACAGAATACCCACTGAGTTGGTTCAACAAACAGATGCAGCACTGTAGATGCTCACTCCATCATGCAAAGAAATTTGGAAGCTAGCTACCTGGCCAACAGACTGCAGGAGATGCACGTTTGTGTCCATTCCAAAGAAAAGCGATCCAACAGAATGTGGAAGTTATCAAATGTAAATCATAGTATTAGTAAATATTGTAAACAAACAAAGAAACTCTATCTATTCTACAGTGAATATGACATTCTATCCCGAGGAGATCCAGTGAGTTTATGATGTTGTTGTTAGGTGCTGTTGGGTCAGTTCCAACTCATAGCGACCCTGTGTGCAACAGAACGAAACAGTGCCCAGCCCTGGGCCTTTCTCCTTGCTATGTCTGAGCCCACTGTTGCAGCCACTGTCTCAATCTGTCTCATTGAGGATCTTTGTCTTTTTCACTGACCCTCTACTTTACCAAGCACGATGTCTTTTTCCAGGGACTGATTCCTCCTGATAATATGTCCAGAGTACGTGAGACCAAGTCTTGCCACCCACCTTTCTAAGGAGCATTCTGGCTGTACTTCTTCCAAGACAGGTGTGTTCATTCTTCTAGCAGTCCATGGTATATTCATTATTCTTCACCAACAACATAATTCAAGTTTCAATTCTTTTGTCTTCCTTATTCATTGTCCAGCTTTAGCTGCATATGAGGCGATTGAAAATATCATGGCTTGGTTCAGGCACACCTTAGTCCTCAAAGTGACATCTTCGATTTTTAACACTTTAAAGAGGTCTTTTGTAGCAGATTTGTCCAATAAAATATGTCGTTTGATTTCTTGACGGCTGCTTCCATGGGCGTTGATTGTAGATCCAAGTAAAATGAAATCCTTGACAACTTCAGTATTTTCTCCGTTTATTGTTCCAGTTGTGAGGATTTTTGTTTTCTTTACGTTGAAGTATAATCCATACTGAAGGCTGAAATCTTTGATCCTCATCAGCAAGCGCTTCAAGTCTTCTTCATTTTCAGTAAGCAAGGTTGTGTCATCTGCATGTCTAGGCTGTTAATGAGTCTTCCTCTAATCCTCATGCCCCTTCTTCTTTATATAATCCAACTTCTTGGACTGTATGGATTACACGTTCTTTTAAAGACACTGAGTATTTGGTAATTTACTATGGCAGCCCTAGAAAATGAATACAGAGCCCTTCACCAAGAACAAGTCAAGTTAGCACCAAAAATGCTCCTGTAAGGGTAGCCACGTAACATGAGACATGGCAGTTTTAAAAAGTATGAAGTAAAACTCTCAGCTTTGACAGACAAAGAGCTCCTCTAAGACTAAGTTCATTGCTGTTGAGTCGATTCTATCTCATAGCGACCCTAAAGGACAGAGTAGAATTGACCCATAGGGTTTCCAAGGAGTGGCTGGTAGATTCGAACTGCTTGAATAAGTATTGTGAAAAAATACAACCCTGACACACAACTTTTCTGAGCTTAGTATTAAAACAAAACAAAACAAAGTCGCTATCGAGTGGATTCTGACTCATAGGGACCCTACAGGACAGAGTAGAGCTTCCCCACAGGGTTTCCAAGGAGCGACTGGTAGATTCAAACTGCAGATCTTTTGGTAGCACCCAAATGCATAATCATCGCACCACCAGTGGCTTTCAAATCAGCTATAGGCTGATGATCTCCAAATTCTTAGAACCCAGAAAACTACTCTACCTCTGAGTGGTATCCGCAGCTGGGAACTGTTCTCCACACTTGGATGACCTCAGACATCCAAATCTAACATGTCCAGAAAAAATCTTTTGGTCATTTTCTCAAGTTTGTCCCTCCATGGTTTTCCACATGGTAGAGAATGGCTCTGGTGACCATGCTCTCATGGTAGCCTGAATTCTAGAAGTCACCTTTGATTCTCCATTCCCCTCATCCCATACGTCTGATCCACCAGCAATTCTTGGCAGCTCAAGCTCCAAAGTGCACCTCAAGCCTGCCCACTGTTCCCACCTGCACTACCACCATCACTCCTCACCCTGACCACTGCAGAAGCATCCTGACCGGTCCTCTGTATTTGCTGTCTTCAAGTTCTCCTGGGCTACAGTTAATTCCTGGGACACATTCTTTCTCAAGACCATTGAACAATAGAAGGAGAAGGGCATTTAGTTGTATGCTACCTCCTCCGCTTGAGCTGCATGCCCCTCAGAAATCACTTTTCACTGTCCACTCTATAATGTCTCTATTCCAATTTCGTGTCTTTGGCCGCACTGCTTTGATAGCGTGCATGCATGTGTGCTTCAGGGGTCATGTAGACAGCTGCTTGGAGGAATTTTTCTTAGTACAATCATGGTTGTGTGCCATCAAGAGATTCTGACTCATATCAACCCTGTACGACAACTTAGAACTGCCTCACAAGGTTTCCTAGGTTGCAGTCTTTATGGCGCAGCCCTGGTGGCACTGTGGTTAAGAGCTCGGCTGCTAACCAAAGGGTGGACAGTTCGAATCCAACAGTTGGTTCTTTGCAGAAAGACATGGCAGCCTGTTTCTGTAAAGACTTACAGTCTTAGAAACCCTATGGGGCAGTTCTGCTCTGCCCTATAGGGTCACTATGAGTCGCAATTGATTCAACAGCAACTGGTTTGGATTTTGTTTGGTTAGAATCTTTATGGGAGCCCATCTCCAGATCTTTTCAACCCTTGAGCTGGTGGGTTCCAACGGCCCACCTTTCAGTTAGCCAAGCACTTAACCGTTGCACCTCCAATACTTAACTCTGCACGCGAGAGGGCCCTCTCCTGACGTCTCCCGTCTCCTCGCCCCGCACACCTTGGTGTTCTCCTTGCTTCTAGACCCCACCGTCTCCTCTGGAGGCCCAACCCCCCCACGCCCGCCCCACACCCGGGCCGCTGGGCGGGGCCGGCAGCCATGTTCCTCGCCGTCCAGCCAGTCACTCCAGGAAGCGCTGGGACGGGCGGTGAGGGGCCTGGGCCGGATGGCGCGCCTTAGAGAGGATGGTGTTCGTGCTGCTTTCCCTGCCGTGTTTTCTGAAAGGTATGAAACTCCGGCAGCTGGGTGGAGGGACCCGCTCCCAGACTGAACAAGCCCGGCCCCTCGAAGGTGTGGAGGGAAGGCACCGGGAGGGCGGGTCTCAGTCCCAGCATCCCGGGGGCTCCAGAGGTTGGAGAGTCCCGACGTTGGGTTAGCAGCTCGCATTGCCCCCTCCAGCGTACCCCGTCCCGAGTGATCCCCAGGGGCGGACGCGGCGCGGGGGCGGGCGGACGCAGCCACTCTAGGGGCTGCGAGAGGGAGCCTCTGGCCCGGGAGACGCAGCTGGTCTGCGAAATTTGCATCCCCATGGATTTGCGGGGGGGGGGGGTCCAGCCGCGGGGTCCAGCTGCGGAGTGCCCTCGGGCCTGGGGGCTTGAAGGGCTTGGGGAGAAAGGCCGTGTCCAGGGCTGCGCCCAGGTCCCTACTCTGCCCGGGGCGGGTTTGCGGGCCAAGCTGGGGGATGGGCGCCTGCCCCCCCTCCGCCCCCCACCTGCTCCCTGTGCCAGGGGGGAAACCAAGGCCCAGAGTTCGCCCGGGGGGGTGAGATTCCAGACTGAGGGCGGGGCACTCACCCCCATTCGTCGTCCCACCCCCACCAGACTCGGTAGGGTGCCAGGGACAGGGGAGAGAGGGATCCCCCGCCCAAGGCCATGCTGCCCCTTACTGTTTTGGGCGCTGTGCCTGGGAGGCTGAGGCACCCCGCGCCCGCACCCGCGCCCGCCCCCGGCTGGTCTACTCTCGGGGCTGGGGCGTCGGCGCGGCCCCGGCCCCACCTGGAAAGGAAGGGGTCCTGGGAATCTGTGGAGCAGCGCGGGGATCCTACTCCTTGTGGATGCAGCGATTCAGTGTCTGTTAACAGTGGGGATGCCGGGTCCCGCTCCCCCTCTGGGTGGCGGGGGTGGGGGTAGCAGGAAGGGGTCCTGAGCAACCAGGTCGTTTGTTAACTTAAACGTTTGTGCGGCGCTGTGTACCAGTCGCTGTGGACGCGGTCTCTGGTGCTGAGGGGATTTGCGGGTTCCTCACACTGGCGGGATTTGGAGCCTCTACCCTGGTGGCAGTGGGTTTAGTGGGTTACTCTGGTGGCGTAGTGGTTAAGTGCTAAGGCTGCTAGCCAAAAGGTTGGCAGTTTGAATCCACCAGGCGCTCCTTGGAAACTCTGTGGGGCAGTTCTACTCTGTCCTATAGGGTCGCTATGAGTCAGAATTGACTCGATGGCAATGGGTGTGTTTTGTTTTTTTTTTAGGTTGGAGGAGATTAGGTGTCTCTCGGGCTGACATTTGAAGGTCTGGAGCTGGTCGTTTATGAGGGTTTCTAAGGGTTTTAAGCGCTCCGGCCATGGGCACCAACCCGATCTTCCAGCCCCTGCGGACGGACCGCTCCCCCCCGCCCCGGGGGGATTGGCTGCTCTGGGACCCCGAGCCCAGAGGGCGGTGAGAAGCTGACAAACGTGAGTGATGCCCTGCAGGCTCCAGTTGGTGGGGCAGCCCTGCTCACATGGTCTCAATACGGGCAGTCGGCTTCGTGCCTGGGGGGTGGTTTCCAGATGTTCCCTCGTGTCCCCCCACCCCGTGCGGGGCGACAACTCTCCTCTGGGCGGGGACCTAGTAGAGGCCTGCAGAGCATCAGGGTATGAAGGGGCAGAGCTTGGGCGGGGAGGGCGCGGCCCTGCAGGTTCCTGTACGTGACCAGGGCAGGGGGGTGCGGGTCGTGAAGGCTGGGCCTGGTCGAGGACCCACTAGGTCTCGCAGAAGGAGTGGGTTAGGATAATAACAGCATTAATGGGAGTATTGAGAGAGCGCCCTGGGGCGTTGGATCCCTCGGGAAGAAAAGCTTCTGCTATCGCCACTGGAGCGGTACCCAGGTCGGTCCCGGCTTAGGTCCAGGAGGTTCCCATGCTCAGAGGGCCTGGTGGGCAGAACAGAACCGGCGGTGCGCGCGCCCTCTCGCGGCCTTGCGCCGAATCGCTGAAGTTCAGTGTCAGGTGATTCTAAGCCATGGTTTTGGAACTGAATAGTGAAGCAGAGCAAATGATGCAGTGCCTTGATGGGACCGGTGGAGACAACAAGAAGCAAAGCACAGCTCAAAGTTCAAAATTCCACTGAGTGTTAGTAGGATTTGGAGGGAGAAAATAGATGGAGAGTCGAGAGGCCCAGAGATGCAGAAGGGTTAGAGGATTAGGGTTAGGGGTTAGGGTTTGGTGTTATGGGTCCAGGTTTGGGGGTTAGAGGTTTGGGAGTTAGGTTTAGGGGTATAGGTTTTAGGTGGTTGGGGGTTGGGGTTAGGGCTGGGGTTACTAGGCTCGGGCACAAGTGGTTTAGGGTTAGGGTTAGAGTGAGGCTGAGTTTGATTCCCCAGTCTTGTGTACCATCTCTTCCTTCGCCAGAGTTACCACATATCTGTCGTTTGGTTGGAAACCCTGATGGCATAGTGGTTAAGAGCCACCAGTGCTAACCAAAGGCCTGCAGTTCAAATCCACCAGGCACTCCTTGGAAACTCTATGGGGCAGTTCTAATCTGTCCTATAGGGTCGCTATGAGCTGGAATCGACTCGACGGCAGTGGGTTTGGTTTTTTTGGTTATTGGTTAGTTGGCTTTTCTCTACCCACTCTTCGTCTCCCTGGTGAACATCAAGGATTGTTTCTGTGCGTAAATTTTTCATGAGTTTTTATGATAGTGGTCTCTTACTGTATATGTCGTTTTGTGATTGACTTAGTCAGTGTGCTGCGCCCCAGATTCATCCATGGTGTGAGATGTTTCGGAGATTCATCATTGGTCTTTATTGTCATGTAGTGTTCCACTGTGTGTATGTACCGTAGTTTGTTTATCCATTCCTCTGTGGACGAGCACTTAGGTTGTTTCCATCTTTTTACTACTGTGAATAATGTTGCAGTGAACACGGGTGTGCATATGTCTATTCCTGTGACTGCTCATGGAAACCCTGGTGGCTAGTGGTTAAGTGCTACGGCTGCTAACAAAAAGGGTTAGGGTTTGGGCTTAGGGATGTTAGGGTTAGGCTTGTTAGAGTTAGGGTCCTTAGGGTTTGGGGTTAGAGTTTAGGGTTAGGGTTTTTCGGTTAGGGTTTTTGGGTTGGGGTTAGGTGTTAGGTTTAGGGTTTGAGGTTAGAGTTTGGAGTTACAGGTTAGGTGTTAGGGGTTGCAGTTTGGGGTTTAGGGTTTTGGGGGTTTAGGGTTTTGGGGTTTAGTCATTAGGGTTTGGGTTAGGTTTTAGGGGTTTAGGTTTAGGCTTGGGGTTGGGTTTGTTTGGGATTTGTGGTTTGGGGTTAGAGGGTTGGGGTTAGAGGGTGGGTGTTAGAGGGTTGGGGTTTAGAGTTTGGGGGTTAGAGATTGAGGGAGTCAGGGTGAGGGGTTAGAGGGTGAGGGGGTTAGAGGTTGAGAATATTATAGAGTGAGGGAGTGAGAAGGTGAGGGTGTGAGGGGGTGAAGGTTAGGGTTTAGGGTTAGAGGGTTTAGGCTTAGGGTTCAGAGGCTTAGGGTTGGGGGTTAGGGTTTTGGGGTTCAGAGGTTGGGGTTGGTGTTGTGGTTAGGGTTAGAGGGTTAGGGTTAGAGGGTTAGGGGTATAGTTTAGAGGTTTAGGGTTACAGATTAGGGCTATGGTTTAGGGGTTCAGGTTTAGGGGTTTGGGGTAAGGTTTTAGGGTTTAGGGTTAGAGGGTTAGGTTTAGGGCTTAGGGCTTAGAGTTCAGGGTTTTAGGACTTAGGGTTTAGGGCTTAGGGCTTAGAGCCTAGAGTTTACGGCTTAGGGTTTAGGGTTTAAGGCTCAGAGTGAGGGTTAGGTCTGGGGGCTGGGGTTAGGGTTTAGGTTTTAGGGTTTAGAGTTAGGGTATTAGGGTTAGAGGGTTAGATGACTTAGGCTTTAAGTTAGGGTTTAGGGGTTAGTGGTTGGGGTTAAGGGTGTTAGTGTTTAGGATTTTGGCATTTAGGATGTTAGAGTTAAATGTGTTAGGGCTAAGGGTGTTAGGGTTTCGCGTGTTAGGTTTTTAAGTGTTATGGTTTAGGGTTTAGGGTTGTGTTAGGGTTAGGCTTAGGCTCATTCTTAGGTTTAGGGCTAGGGATTTGAGGTTTAGTGTTTGGGGTTGGGTTTGGGGGTTGGGGTTAGGTTTATGGCTGGGGTTAGAGTGTTAGGGTTAGAGGGTTAGAGTTAGAGGGTTAGGGTTTTGGGTTAGGGTTTCAGGTTAACGTTAGAGGGTTAGGGTTCGAGGGTTAGGGCTAGAGTAGTTAGGGTTAGGGTCGTTAGGGTTAGGGTTGTTAGGGTTAGGGTGGTTATGGTTTAGGGTTAGGTGTTAGGGTTTAGGGTTTAAGGTTAGGTTTTGGGTTTGGGCTTTGGGGCTTGAGGTTTGGGTTTAGGGTTTTGGGCTTAGAGTATAGGGTTTTGTGTGTATGGTTTTTGTGTGTAGTGTTTTGGGGTGTAGGTGTTTAGATTGTAGGGTTTAGGGTATATGGTTACGGTTTGGGTTAGGGTTAGAGTTCAGGGCCTTGGTGGTTAGGACCTAAGGGCTTAGGGTCTTAGGGGCTTTGGAGCTCAGGGCTTAGGGGCTAGAGTTAGAGGGCTAAGGCCCAAGGGCCAGAGGGCCCGAGGGCCAGGGTTATGGTTTGATTCCTGGCTGGCAATTTTTTTCCTTCAATAATATTTTGTATAAGTCATTCCATTGTCTTCTTGCCTCCGTGATTTCTGCTGAGTAGTCCAAGTTTATTATTTACTTTCCTTTGTTGGTGACTTCTTTTATCCCTAGCCTCTCTTAAAATTCTCTTTATATTTGATTTTGGCAAGTTTGATTATTATATGTCTTGGTCACTTTCTTTTGAGATCTACCGTATGTGGAATTCGATGAGCATCTTTCATGATATCAGGGAAGTTTTCTGCCAAGAAATCTTCAACAGTTCCCTCTGTATTTTCTGTTAGCCCTCCCTGTTCTGGTACTCCAATCACTCATAGTTATTTCTCTTGTTAAAGTCCCACATGATTCTTTGGATTTCTTCATTTTTTTAATTCTTTTATCTGGTTTCTCTTCAAATATATTGGTCCCAAGTGTTTTATCTTCAATCTCAGTAATTCTGCCTTCCAGTTCTTCAATTGTGCTCTTCTTACTTTCTGTTGAGTTTTCTAACTCTGTAATTTTATTGTTAATCTTCTGAATTTCTGATTGCAGTCTCTCTGTGGTTTCTTGCAGCTTATTAAAATTTTAATTATGTTCTTGAGTAACCTTTTTAATTTCTTCAGCTCCTTTATCTTTGTGTTCCTTGGCTTGTTCTGCATTTTGCCTCATTTCCTTCCTGATGTCTTTAAGAGTTCTGTATATTAATCTTTTGTATTCTGCATCTGGTAATTCCAGGAATGCACCTTCATCCAGAAGATTCCTTGAGTCTTTGTTCTGAGAGCTTGTTGAAGGAATCATGGGTCAGCTTTTTTTTTATTTTAATTTTGTTGTGTTTTACATGAAAGTTTACAAATCAAGCCAGTCTCTCACATGAAAACTTATACACAACTTCTTACATATTCCCAATTACTTTCCCTCCAATGGGAGAGCCCACTCCCTCCTTCCACTCTTTCTTTTCGTGACCGTTTTGCCAGTTTCTAAGCCCCTCTACCCACCCATCTCCCTTCCAGGCAGGAGATACCAACATTGTCTCAAGTGTCCACCCAAACCAAGTAGCTCATGCCTCACCAGCATCCCTCTCCAACCCATTGTCTAGTCCAATCCATGTCTGATGAACTGGCTTTGGGGATGGTTCCCGTAGTGGGTAAACGGAAGGTGTGGGGGCCATGATCACTAGAGTCCCTCCAGTCTCAGTCAGACCATTAAGTCTGGTCTTTTTATGAGAATTTGGGGTCTGCATCCCACTGTTCTCCTGCTCCCTCAAGGGATCTCTGTTATGTTCCCTGTCAGGGCAGTCATTGGTTGTGGCCCAGCACTATCTAGTTCTTCTTGTCTCAGGATGATGTAGTCTCTAGTTCATGTAGTCCTTTCCGTCTCTTGGGCTCGTTATTATCTTATGTTCTTGGTGTTCTGCATTCTCCCTTGATCTGGGTGGGTTGAGAATCATTGATGCATCTGAGATGGCCGCTTGTTAGCATTTAAGACCCCAGACGCCACATTTCAAAGTGGGATGCAGAATGTTTTCGTAATAGATTTTATTATGCCAGTTGACTTAGATGTCCCCTGAAAACATGGTTCCCAAACATCTGCCCCTGCCTTGCTGACCTTTGAAGCATTCAGTTTATTCAGGAAACTGCTTTGGTTTAGTCCAGTTGTGCTGACCTCCACTGTGTTGAGTGTTGTCCTTCCATTCACCCATAGTAGTTCTTGTCTATCTCTTTAGTAAATACCCCTCTCGTACCCTCCCGCCCTCCCCCCTCTCGTAACAACAAAGGAATATGTTCTTCTCAGTTTAAACTATTTCTCAAGATCTTATAATAGTGGTCTTATACACTATTTGACCTTTTGCAACTAATTTCACTCAACATAATGCCTTCCAGGTTTCTCCATGTTATGAAGTATTTCACAGATTCGTCACTGTTCTTTATCGATGTGTAGTATTCCATTGTGTGAATATACTATAATTTATCCATTCATCCATTGATGGGCACCTTGGTTGCTTCCATCTTTTTGCTATTGTAAACAGTGCTGCAATAAACATAGATGTGCATATATCTATTTGTGTAAAGGCTCTTATTTCTCTAGGATATATTCCGAGGAGTGGGATTGCTGGGTTGTATGGTAGTTCTATTTCTAGCTTTTTAAGGAAGCGCCAAATTGATTTCCAAAGTGGTTGTATACCATTTTACATTCCCACCAGCAGTGTATAAGTGTTCCAAT
The DNA here is from genome assembly GCF_030014295.1 of Loxodonta africana. Taxonomy (NCBI): domain Eukaryota; kingdom Metazoa; phylum Chordata; class Mammalia; order Proboscidea; family Elephantidae; genus Loxodonta; species Loxodonta africana. Next base: position 79,463,507 of record NC_087362.1, read on the forward strand.
CTCTCCGCAGCCTCTCCAACATTTATTATTTTGTGTGTTTTGGATTAATGCCAGCGTTGTTGGAGTGAGATGGAATCTCATTGTAGTTTTGATTTGCGTTTCTGTAATGGCTAATGATCGAGAGCATTTTCTCATATATCTGTTAGCTGCCTGAATGTCTTCTTTAGTGAAGTGCCTGTTCATATCCTTTGCCCATTTTTTAATTGGGTTGTTTGTCTTTTTGTGGTTGAGTTTTAGCAGAGTCACGTAGATTTTATAGATCAGGCGCCAGGCGGAGTTGTCTTACCTGAAAACTTTTTCCCAGTCTGTAGGTGGTCTTTTTACTCTTTTGGTGAAGTCTTTAGATGAGCATAGGTGTTTGATTTTTAGGAGCTCCCAATTATCTGGTTTCTCTTCGTCATTTTTAGTAATGTTTTGTATTCTGTTTATGCCATGTATTAGGTCTCCTAATGTCCCTATTTTTTCTTCCATGATCTTTATCGTTTTAGATTTTGTGTTTACGTCTTTGATCCATCTGGAGTTAGTTTTTGTGCATGGTGTGTGGTATGGGTCCTGTTTCATTTTTTGCAGATGGATATACAGTTACGCCAGCACCTTTTGTTAAAAAGACTATCTTTTCCGCAATTAACTGACACTGGGCCTTTGTCAAATATCAGCTGCTCATATGTGGATGGATTTATATCTGGATTCTCAGTTCTGTTCCATTGGTCTACGTGTCTGTTGTTGTACCAGTATCAGGCTGTTTTGACTACTGTGGCGGTATAATTGGTTCTAATATCAGGCAGAGTGAGTCCTCCCACTTTGTTCTTTTTTAGTAATGCTTTACTTATCCACTACTTCTTTCCCTTCCATATGAAGTTGGTGATTTGTTTCTCCATCTTTTTAAAAAATGTCATTGGAATTTGGATCGGAAGTGCATTGTATCTGTAGATGGCTTTTAGAAGAATGGACAATTTTACAATGTTGTCTTCCTATCCATGAGCAAGGTATGTTTTTCCAATTACATAGGTCTCTTTTGGTTTTTTGCAGTAGTACCTTGTAGTTTTCTTGGTATAGCGCTTTTAGTTTTTGGTGAGGTTTATTCCTAAGTATTTTATCTTCTTGGGGGCTGCTCTGAATGGTATTCATTTGATGATTTCCTCTTCAATGTTCTTTTTGTTGATATAGAGGAATCAACTGATTTTGTACATTTATACTGTAACCTGAAACTCTGCTGAACCCTTCTATTAGTTTTAATAGTTTTCTTGAGGATTCCTTAGGGTTTTCTGTGTATAAGATAATGTTGTTGGAAAATAGAGATAATTTTACTTTTTCCTTACCAATCGGGATGCCCTTTATTTCTTTGTCTAGCCCAGTTGCTCTGGCTAGGACCTCTAGCACAATGTTGAATAAGAGCGGTGATAAAGGGGATTCTGGTCTGTTTCCCCTTCTCAAGGGAAATGCTTTCAGGCTCTCTCCATTTAGGATGATGTTGGGTATTGGCTTTGTATTAATACCCTTTACTATGTTGAGGAATTTTCCTTCTATTCCTATTTTGCTGAGAGTTTTTATCATGAGTGGGTGTTGGACTTTGTCAAATGCCTTTTCTGTATCAATTGATAAAATTATGTGGTTCTTGTCTTTTTTTATGTGGTGGATTACATTAATTGTTTTTCTAATATTGAACCAACCTTGCATACCTGGTATAAATCCCACTTGGTGATGGTGGATTTTTTTTTTGATATGTTGTTGAATTCTATTGGCTAGAATTTTGTTGAGGATTTTTGCATCTATGTTCATAGGGATATAGGTCTGTAATTTTCTTTTTTTGTGTTGTCTTTAGCTGGTTTTGGTATCAGGGTTATGCTGGCTTCATAGAAGGAGTTAGGTAGTATTCCGTCCTTTTCCATGCTTTGAAATACCTTCGGTAGTAGTGGTAAGTCTTCCCTGAAAGTTTGGTAGAACTTTGCAGTGAAGCCGTCAGGGCCAGAGCTTTTTTTTGTTGGGAGTGTTTTGATTACCTTTTCAATCTCTTTTTTTGTTATGGGTTTATTTAGTTGTTCTACTTCAGTGTGTGTTAGTTTATGTAGGCAGTGTGTTTCTAGGAATTCATCCATTTTTTCTAGGTTTTCAGATTTGCTAGAGTACAATTTTTTGTAGTAATTTGGTATGATTGTTTTAATTTCAATTGCATCTGTTGTGATATGGCCCATCCCATTTCTTATTCGGGTTATTGGTTTCTTTTCCTGTATTTCTTTAGTCAGTCTGGCCAGTGTTTTATCAATTTTGTTAATTTTTTCAAAGAAGCAGTTTTTGCCCTTGTTAAATCTTTCAATTGTTTTTCTGTTCTCTAATTTATTTAATTTTGCTGTAGTTTTTATTTTTTGCTTTCTTCTGGTGCCTGACAGTTTCTTTTGTTGCTCTCTTTCTGTTTGTTCAAGTTGTAGGGACGGTTCTTTCATTTTGGCTTTTCTTTAATATGTGTGCCTTTATTGATATAAATTGACCTCTGAGCACTGCTTTCACCATGTCCCAAAGGTTTTCATAGGAAGCGTTTTCAGTCTCGTTGAATTCTGTGAATTTCTTTATTCCCTCCTTAAGGTCTTCCATAACCCAGTCTTTTTTGAGCAGGGTATTGAGCAGTTTCCAAGCATTTGATTTCTTTTCCCTGGTTTTTCTGTTATTGATTTTTACTTTTACGGTCTTTTGTTCAGAGAAGATGTTTTATAATATTTCAGTGTTTTGGGTTCTGCAAAGGCTTGTTTTATGACCTAATATGTGATCTATTCTAGAGAATGTTTCATGTGCACTAGAAAAAAAATTATACTTTGCAGCTGTTTGGTGGAGTGTTCTGTATAAGTCTATGAAGTGAAGTTGTTTAATTGTAACAATTAGATCTTCTGTGTCTCTATTGAGCTTCTGACTGCATTTCCTACTCTTCACCGAGAGTGTTGTGTTGAAGTCTCCTACCATAATTGTGGAGGTGTCTATCTCACTTTTTAACTCTGTTAACGTTTTTTTTTTTTTGAATGTTGCGGCTCTATCATTGGGTGCATAAATATTTAATATGGTTGTATCTTCCTGGTAAATTGTCCCTTTAATCATTGCGTAGTGTCCTTCTTTATCCTTTGTGGTGGATTTAACTTTAAAGTCTGTTTTATTGGAAATTAATATTGCCTCTCCTGCTCTTTTTTGATTGTTGTTTGCTTGATATATTTTTATCCGTCCTTTCAGTTTTAGTTTATTTGTGTCTCTAAGTCTAAGGTGTGTCTCTTTTATGCAGCATACAGACTGATCGTGTTTTTTTATCCAGTCTGCAACTTTCTGTCTCTTTATTGGTGAATTTAGTCCATTTACATTAAGTGTAATTATAGATAAGTATGAGTTTAGTGCTGTCATTTTGATGCCTGTTTTTGACAATTTCATTTTTCCATTTACTTTTTTGTGTTGAGTTTTCTTTGTAGAATGTGTGTTCCTCCCTTTTATAGTAGTTGAATTTATTTTGGTGAGTCATTATGTTTATCTTGGTTTTTATTTTGAAGTATGGAATTGTTAGACCTCATTGCGGTTACCTTAATATTTACCCCAGTTTGACTAAGTAAAAACCTAACTTGTTTCACCCTATATCACCTTGGTTTCCTCTGCATATGTAAGATCTATGCCTCCTGTATTTAGTCCCTCTTTTTTGACTGTTGTAATCTTTTACATAATGAAGTCAATGATTCCCTGTTTTGAGGAATTTTTTTTTAATTAATCTTATTTTGTTTTTGTGATTTCCCTATCTGAGTTGATATCAGGATGTTTTGTTCTGTGACCTTGTGTTGGTATCTGATATTATTGATTTTCTGACCAAAGAATTTCCTTTAGTAATTCTTGCAGTTTTGGTTCGTTTTTTGCAAATTCTCTAAGCTTGTGTTTATCTGTAAATATCTTAATTTCACCTTCATGTTTTAGAGTTTTGCTGGATGTATGATTCTTGGCTGACAGTTTTTCCTCTTTGAGTGCTCTATATATGTCATCCCATTGCCTTCTTGGCTGCATGGTTTCTGCCGAGTAGTGCAAACTTATTGATTCTCCTTTGTAGGTAACTTTTCGTTTATCCTTGGGTGCTTTTAAAATTTTCTCTTTATCTTTGGTTTTGGCAGGTTTGATGATATGTCTTGGTGATTTTCTTTTGGGATCTATCTTGTATGAGGTTCGATGAGCATCTTGGGTAGATACCTTTTCATCTTTCACGATGCCAGGAAATTTTTCTGCCATCAGATCTTCCACTATTCTCTCTGTATTTTCTGTTATCCCTCCCTCTTCCGGAACTCCAATCACATGCAAATTATTCTTGATAGAGTCCCCCATGATTCTTAGGGTTTCTTCATAGTTTTAAATTCTATTTGATTTTTCTTCAACTATATTTGTGTCAGTTGCCTTATCCTCCAGCTCCCCCACTCTGCATTCCAGTTTCTCCAGTCTGCTCCTCTGACTTCCTATTGAGTTGTCTGATTCTGTGTCTTTATTGTTAATCTTTTGGATTTCTGAATGCTGTCTCTCTATGGATTCTTACAGCTTATTAATTTTTTCACTATGTTCTTGAATAATCTTTTGGATTTCTTCAACTGCTTTATCCGTGTATACCTTGTTTTTTTCTGTAGATTGCCTTATTTCATTTGTGAGGTCATTCCTGATGTCTTGAAGCATTTTGTATACAATTTTTTTATATTCTACATTTGGCAATTCTAGGAATGTATCTACATCCGGGAATGATTTTGATTCTTTGATTTGGGGGTTTGTAGAAGCAATCATGGTCTGCTTCTTCATGTGATTTGATGTTGACTGCTGTCTCTGAACCATCTATAAGCTATTGTAATATTTTCTTTTATATTTGCTCACTGAGTCTTATCCTCTTGGTTTGTTTTGTTACAATACACCCAGATGGGCTACTAGATTGTGGTATCGTGATTGCTGTAGCTTTTGAATCACTTATGTCCTATTACCAGCTTGCCTGAGCTGTTACCAGGTATATAAGTGTATGAGCCCATTCACTATTCTTGAATAGAATCAGCTCAGGTGTCCTGATAGCTGGTCACCTAGTGCGTGGTGTAGGCTCTCACCTATTATCTTAGAGGAGTAGTGGTGATGGTTGTATGTGCCAGTTTCTATTAGTGGCAGGGGGTCACATTTCAAGGAGGGCAGGATGCTGACAGCCTTCCTTCAAGTGTCAGTGAGGTAGGTGTGGCTCTATTCTCTAGAGTGCTCTGGTGGGTGAGCTCTGCAGCTGTATCTTAGGCACCCAATGCTTGGGTAGACGTCACTATTCTCAGACCCCTCTAGCAGGTGGCTAGGTGGTGTGGGTGGAGTCTCAGCCCTCTTTTCGCTGGTGTGGACCAGTGAGGGCTCTGTTTAATAGGCAGAGAGGTATCTGACCTCCAAAACTTGCCTTTCCACTGCTGAGCTAAAACAATTATGGTCAGATCTCTATCAGAATTGCCTTTGCATTATAATAGCCACCTAGCTACCTGTAGGGTGAAAGCCAAAGACTATGGGTCTCTTAATGCCTGGATGGAGCTGATTCTGTACTGTTAATTGCAGTTTAGGGAGTCAGGGAAGGATTTTTTCTTTGATTGTTAAATGCTGCTTTTCTCAGGCCAGGAGAATGGGTTAGAAAAGAAAGAAGAAAAAAAAATCGAGTAGTGCACTTCACTTTCTGGCACAGGGAATTCCAGTCTTAATGAAGCTGGCTGGGGCAATGAGGGGTGAAATCAGATATATAGAAGAGAGTAGACTGGCAAAATATAGAAAGTTACTTATGTTGTTTGGTGAGGACTGTTTTTTCTGAGATTCCAGAGCATTGTGTAGCTTGCGTGTGCTGGCTGTATCCCTGCTGAGACTGTCCCAGAGGGTTAGGGTTGCGTCCATGCTCACACCGTCTCAGGAAGACGCAATCAGCCCCCCCACACTTAGTCCAACACCCAGCACCAAGGTTTCCTTTCTGGGGCGCTGCACTCCAGGCTCCAAAACCAGTCGCTGCTTCCCCGTGGTTTTTCATTTCCCTGCCAGCCGCGTCTGTGTGGAGCCTGCGTGTGCTGCCTGGGTCCCCTCCGAGGTTGGTCCTGAGGGTTAGGCCTACATCCGTGCTTCCCTGTCTCAGTAAGCCACAATCAGCCCCACCACTCTGGCACCAGGAAACCGCGAGGGCTCAAGGCTGTGGCGTGGGACACTGGCTCCGGAAGCGGTCGCTGCTGCAGTGTGGCTTTTCACTCTCCTGTCACTCAGGTCAACTCCTTAGTTCTGTGTTTGATGGTCAGGGTTTGTAGATTGTCCTTTATGTAATTGATTCACTTGTTTTTTTGAGTCTTTGTTTCAAGAGGGATAAGCGGAAGCTTCTACCTAGTGAGCCATCTTGGTCCTGCCCCCGTGTCTTCCTCTTTATGTGATTTGATATTGACTGTTGTCTCTGAGCCATCTATAAGTTATTGTATTAGTTTATTTTATGCTTGCTTTTTATATCCTAGCTTCTTGCTTTGTTTAGTTTTGGTATACCCAAATAAGCTGCTTGAGTGCGCTAGGTTGATTATTTTCACCTTTGAAGCTCTAATGTACTATCACCAGATGGCTAGCACTGTTACCAGGTATATGAGCCTAGGAGTTCTTTTACTTTTCTTGTATGGATTCAAATCAGGTGCCCAGGTAGTTGGTCATAAAGTGTGTGGTACAGGCTCTGTCCTACAGTCTTAGAGGGGCAGAGGTTATTGGTGTAGGCAGAAGTATCTGGCTGCAGTAGGGGTTCAGGCTCTGATCAAGGCAGGGGTCTGACAGCTGTCCTCTGAGTGTCTGTGAGGAAAGTGCATCCCTGTTCTGTAGAGCACATGGGTGGGTTCTGCAGAAGGGCGATGGGTACCCAATGTTTTTGGTTGTAAGTTCTGGGAGGTACTACTTCTCCTTGGAGCCCTGTCACAGGTGGCTAGGTATTGTGGGTGGAGCTACCAGTCCTTAGGCCCCTGATGTGGGTAGGTGAAGACCCTGTTTAATAGGCAAAGCAGTGTCAAACATCAAACACCCATCTTTCCACCGTCCAGCTGAAACCATTGCAGTCTGGCAACAAGGGCCTTTTCTCCTGAAATGGGCCCACAGAGGTCCATGCTGGGGTGAAAGGTATTCAAAGCCCATGGACCGTTTGTGCCTGAACAAGAGCTACTTCTGTCCTGAGCTCCCCAGCTTAATTGAGCTGGCAGATTATCTTTCCCCCAGTTGTGAACTTATACCTTCTTCAAGGACGGAAGAATGGCTCAGAGTGGTATCAGGGCCTATCTCAGGCCCAGGGAAGTTGACAGACACTGAAGCCAGCTTGGGGGTTGGGGCGTGGTAAAACAAACACAAGTAATTAGCTTTTGCTGCGAGTGCCATTCTTCTCTTGTTCTGGAGGTGTGAGTAGTCTGTGCAACTTGCTGTCTTTCCCTGAGTGAAGCGCCTCTGGAACGCTACTGCCAGCCCCACTGAAGTCGCTCCAGGAAATGGTGCCTGAGGGTTCCTGGCTATTCAGGTCCAGTAACTCCTCTCCACTTCCAAATAGTCTCTCCCTCTCCCTGCCGTTGAGTCCGTTTTCTAACTTTGCCTTTGATGTTCAGGGTTCCTAGCTTGTCATAAATATAATCGCTTCACTTGTTTTTTCATGTCTTTTTTGTAAGAGGGATCACTGGCAGCGTCTCACTACTCTGCCATCTTGGCCTTGCCTCTCTAATATAATCAACAATTTTTTTAAAAAAGAAAGAAAAGTGTGAAACCTGTAGAAACAACAAATAACAGAATGAGATCCACAGAAAAACTAGGTATTGGAGCTATCAGACAAAGACACTGAAATAACTCTATTATGTTCAAAGAAATAAAGGCAAGACTTAGAAATTTGGCAAAAAACTAGAAACTATGAAAAAGATCAACTTAGAAAGTCAACTGAAAACTATAGCTGAAGTTAAAATCTTAATGTATGTATATAACAGCAGATTACAAATGCTGAAGAGAGATTTAGTGAACTGGAAGACATGTTGGAAGAAAATAGAGGCATAGACAAAAGGAAAAATATATATAATATAAAAAGGAATAAGATAGAGAGAATACAATGAGAATATCTAGCATAAGATACTTTAAGAAGGAAGAAAAAGAATGAGGCAGAAAAACTGAGATTATGGCTGAGAATTTTCCTCAAATGATTAAAGATATCAAGTCACAGATTCTAGAAGACTTACAAAACCCAAACCAAAAAAAAAAAAAAAAAAAAAAGAACAAAGCCACTGCCGTCGAGTCGATTCCGACTCAAAGCGACCCTATAGGACAGAGTAGAACTGCCCCGTAGAGTTTCCAAGGAGCGCCTGGTGGATTCGAACTGCTGACCTTTTGCTTAGCAGCCATAACACTTAACCACTACGCCACCAGGGTTTCCTTATAAGACCCATGTAGGGTAAATACAAAGAAATTCATAGTAGGACTGCTGAAGCTAAAGACAAAAAACCCCACAAAAAGTAAATAATTGAACACTACTAAAGAATGGAAGAGATTATCTTTAAAGGACAAACAAAAAAACTGACCGATGACTTCTCTACAGAAATAGTGAAAACCCTAAGACAATAAGATGGTATATTTAAATTATAGAGAGAAAATCCATGGCAACCCAGAACTCTATGCTGAGGAAAAACATCCTTCATGAATGAGCAAAGACCTTTTGTTTTCAGACAAACAGAACCTAGATAAGTTAACATCAGCATGCTCACATTAAAGAAAATTCCAAAGGTATTCTTCAAGCAGAAAGACAATAAGGTGAAAGGCTTAAGATGCAAGAAGGAATGAAAGTTAATGAAATGGGTAAAAATAGAGGATTACTGACTGCATAACATAATAAGAATAGACTTTATTGGGTTTAAAATATGTAAGAAATTAAAATTATGATAACGACAGCATTTTGACTTTTATGGCTTTATGGTCAGGAAACATGCTGTGTAATATTTTGAGGTCTTGGATTCTGTTAATGCTTGCTTTGTGGCCTAATATGTGGTCTATTCTCAAGAATGCTCCATGAGTGTTAGAAAAGAAAGTTTACTTGACTACCGTTGGGTGAAGTGTTATGTTTAAGTCTATGAGATCAAGTTGGCTGATTGTGGTATTTAGATCTTCCGTGTCTTTATTGAGCTTGTTTATGGATATCCTGTCTGTCATCAGAAGTGGTATGTTGAAGTCTTCGACTATTATTGTGGAGATATTTCTCTTTTCAATGCTGTTTGAGTTTTGTTTTATGTATTTTGGAGCCTTGTCATTGGGTATGTAAGTATTTATTATGATTTTGTCTTCCTGGTATATTGACCCTTTAATCATTATATAGTGTATTTCCTTTTCCTTTGTGGTGGATTTTACTTTAAAGCCTGTTTTATCAGAGATTAATATTGCCACTCATTTTTTATTGTTGTCTGCTTGATATATATATATATATATTTCCATTCTTTGAGATTTAGTTTGTTTATGTCTTTGAGTCTATGGTGTGTCTCTTGCAGTCTGCATACAGACGGATCATGTTTTTTAATCCATTCTGCTACTCTCTGTCTCCTTATTGGTGCAATTAAACCATTTACATTTTTCGTAATTATTCATAGTTATGAGTTTAGTGCTGTCATTTTCGTCTTTTTTGTGTATGTCTTGTTGACATTTTCTTTATTCCACTTAATTTTCTCTGTTGAGTCGTTGTTCTTTGTGCATTTTCTTTCCATCCTCTTCATTTTTGTTGCCTTTGTATTTACTGCTAATTAATTTTTTCTGTGCTGAATCGTTTTTCTTTTTAGTCTTTCATCTTTTTCCTTGTTGTTGCTTTTGTATTTGCTGAAAATTAATGTTTTCCTTGTTTTTTTTTTAATGTGTAGGATTGTTAGTTTCCTTTGGGTTACCTTAACATTTACCTCTGTTTTTCTAAATTTAAACCAATCTTTTATTTCTTTATATCGTCTTGACTTCCTCTCCATATGAAAGATTTATGACTACATTATTTAGTCCCTCTTTTTTGTCTTAATGTTGTCATCTTTTACAGATTGATGTCTCTGTTTCTACATTTTCAGTGTTTTAGCTTTGATTTATTTGTGACATCCCTACGTGGGTTGATATCTGGTTGTCCTGTTCCGTGTTTTAGTCTTGGGTTGTTAGCTGATGTTATTGATTTTCTAACTGGAGAACTCCCTTTATTATTTCTTGTCATATTGGTTAGGTTTTTAAAAATTCCTTAAACTTCTGCTTATCTGGAAATGTCCTAATTTCACCGTCATATTTGAGAGACAGTTTTGCTGGATATATAGTTCTTGGCAGGCAATTTTTTTTTTTTTCCTTCAGGGCTTTGTATATGTCCTTCTTGCCTGCATGGTTTCTGCTGAGTAGTCCGAGCTTAGTCTTACAGACCCTTCTTTATAGGTGACTTTTTGTTTATCCCTAGCTACTCTTAAAATTCTCTCTTTATATTTGGTTTTGACAAGCAAGATTATAATATGTCCTGGTGACTTTATCTTGGCATCTACCTTGCGTGGGGTTCAGTAAGCATCTTGGGTAGATATCTTCTTATCTTTCACAAGATTAGCGAAGTTTTTAGCCAAGAAGTCTTCAACAATTCTCACTGTGTTTTCTGTTATCCCTCCACCCCCCGCCCCGATTCTGGTGTTCCAATCACTCTTGATAGAGTCCCGCATAATTCTTAGAGTTTCTTCAATTTAAAAAAAATTACTTTATCTGATTTTTCCTCAAATAAGTTGGTGTCAAGAACTTTATCTTCAATCTCACTAATTCTGACTTCCAGTGCCTCAATTCTGCTCCTCTCATTTTCTATTGAGTTGTCTAATTCTGAAATTTTATTGTTACTGTTTTGGATTTGCTTGCTGTCTTTCTATGGATTCTTGCAGCCTGTTACATTTGTCATTATACTCTTGTGTAACTTTCTTAAGTTCCTCTATTGTTTTATCTGTGTGTTCCTTGGCTTGTTCTTCGTTTTGCCTGATCTCCTCCTGGATCTCTTGAAGGGCTTGGTCTATTAATCTTTTAAATTCTACCTCCAGTAATTCCTGGAATTTTTCTTCATTTGAAAGATTTCTTGATTTGTTGTTTTGGGAGCTTCCTGAATCCATCATGGTCTGCCTCTTTATGTTATTTGATATTTACACTTGTCTCTGAGCCATCAATAAGTTATTATATTCATTTATTTTATGTTTGCTTACTGAGTTGGAACCTACTTGATGGCACTGGGTTTGGTTTTTTTTGTTGTTGTTGTTGTATTGTGTCCTAGCTTCTTGTTTTATTTTAATATGCCCAAATAGACTGCTTGGTTGAGCTAGTTTGATTATTGGCACCTTTGAAGCTCTTGCATCCTGTCACCAGGTGATCAGAGCTGTTACTAGGTACGTGAGCCTAGGAGCCCTTTTACTTTTCTTGTATGGATTCAGCTCAGTTGTCCACGTAGTCGGTCACCAAGTGTGTGGTGTAGGCTCTCACCTACAGTCCTGCATAGACAGGGTTGATTGGTGTAGGTACAGGTGTCTGGCTACTGTGGGGGGAATGACTGCCCCTGAGTGTCTGGGAGGAAAGCATGTCCCTGTTCCCTAGAGCACATAGGTGGGTGGGTTTTGCAGCCAGACCATGGTCACCCAATGCTATTGGTTGTAAGGACTGGGATTCACCACTTATTCTTGGACTCCTGAATTGGGTGGCTAGGTGGCATGGGTGGAGCCACCAACCCTCAGGTCACTGATGTGGGTAGGTGAGGACCCTGCTTAATTGGCAGAACATTGTCATATATCACGAACCTGCCACTCCACTTTATAGCTGATAGAGTTGAAAATAGGCTTCAGGTATATACCCTGTTGTAGTGTGCTAATGAGGGCCTACGTTGTTGACATGGGCCCACACAGGTCTATGCAAGGGTGAAAGGCATTCAGAGTCCTTGGACCCCTTATGTCTGTGCCTTCCCTGAGTTCCTGGCTTAGGGAAGCTGGCAGATTATTTTTTGTTGTTTGTTCCTGCTCCAGGGCATGTGATAGTTCCTACTTCTGGCCCAGGGGACCCAGAAATAGCCGAAGCTGGTCTAAGACTAAAAACAGAGAGGGAGGAAGCAGGTAAATGGGAGAGATGTTCTTCCCAAAGGGGATGATTTTTGATTTGTGTGGCATTTTAAATGCATGTACTTATCTTTTGCCAACTTAGCACTGCTTTTCACTGGTTCTGGAGGCTTGTGTAGACTTTCTACCACTCGGTCTCTTCTGATGTGAAAAACATGTCCCGAGCGTCACTGCTTGCGTCACCGCACATGCCATCCGATCCAGCCTGCAGGGTGCTGGTTTCTGCCGGGTCAGGTCTGTCAACGTCTCACTGCTTCTGAACCATATCCCCCTCCCCCTGCCACTAAGTCCAATTCTGTAACTTCACCTTTGATGTTCAGGGCTCCTAGATTGTCATATGTAATCGATTTACTTCTCTGGGTCTTTGTTATAAGAGGGGCTACACAAAGCATCTGACTATTCTGCCATCTTGGCCCCACCCCTACAAGAGACATTTTTCATCACATTCCTGAATCTGACACTATCACAGAAACTTATCTATGAGAAAATGAAATAGGGATGAGGCAGTAGGCAGAACAAACCTGTTGGGTTGGAGTCGATTCTGATGCATGATGACCCTATAGGTCAGAGTAGAACTGCCTCATAGGGTTTTCAAGGAGCGGCTGTTGCATTTGAACTACTGGGCCAGAGTATATTTGGAGCACTGGTGGTGCAGTGGTTAAGAACTCAGCTGCTAACCAAAAGCTTGGCAGTTTGAATACATTAGCTGCTCCATGGAAACCCTATGGGGGCAATTCTACTCTGTCCTATAGCGTTGCTATGTGTTGAAATCAATTCACCAGTAGTGGGTTTGGTTTTTTGGTTTACACGCCTACATGAGTAAAATTTGTCTTGAATCTCTAAACTTAATTCTAACATAAGAATGAAATTGTAGCACTTCTCCATAAAGGTTTATCTTAAGTCATCAGGATAAAAACCAAACCCACTGCCGTCGAGTCGATTCTGACTCATCCCGCCCCTATAGGACAGAGTAGAACTGCCCGATAGAGTTTCCAAGGAGCGCCTGGTGGATTTGAACTGCCGTCCTCTTGGTTAGCAGTCGTAGCACTTACCCACTGTGCCACCAGGGTTTCCTCGTCAGGATAAGCCTGTGCTGGTTTATTGGGTACCTTCAGGAATTCTTCATCAGTTATATTCACATTAAGAAGGAAAAAAATATCAGAAGGAACTTCATACATCTTCACCCTTCATTTCATGCAAGATTCAGGTGTGTCAGTGAGGATGGTTGTGTGAAATTGATCCCTGGCACTCAATACTTCTGGAGCATTTCTGTCATTTACTTGTTTCTTTTAATGCTTCTGCAACAATAAACTGCTTGACAATCAGTATTTGGCAGTATTTGTTTTATTGTGTTTTCAAAATATTCTCTTATGTAAATATCTTGTTAATAGCTGGTAGAGATCCATGCATGTCTATAAATTTACTTCTGAATCTTGGAGAATTGACTCGTCAAATGAAAATGATGCAATATATTATTACACATAACAAACATAAATATATGGGCTGTGTTTCCATTTTGTTGGCAATGTTTTAAGCTTCTGTTCTGGTATCTCCTTTTTGTGACTGGTCTTCAGCAATATTCTCTATGGCACCTAGAATCTGAGTGTGTGATTCCAGGATTGTACTCGTTGCTATAGCACGTGCTTCCCAGTGGGTATTAGAAAGACATTTTAATGCTGATCATTGCCAATGAAGAGCTCATCGGTGAATAGAGATGGCAAAAAAATTGTAAAATATCTGAATAGAAGAAAAAATCATTTTTTGACAAAAATCCATTGTGATACATCCTACAAAATTAAGTGAATATGCAGCACCTTGGTATGAAAATGGCATATTCGTTACATTCCAGAATTTTCTGTTGCATGCTTTTATAATGCAGTGACATTTCCCAGCATTGTCACAGGATTGGTCTCTGCACTTAGAAAAATCAATTTTGCAAGCTTTACCTAATTAGTGAAACACTTGGTTTGCAATGTCTTTGAGGGCTAATGCGATGTGTTCTCCTGACTCGCTTGGTGCATGTTACGCCTTCTTTCCCTCAAGTTTCTTCAGTTTGTAATGGAAATGTCTAGCTTGTGCCTTTTATGCCATTGTACCTTTGGAAGCAGATAACTTGTGTCCTAGATTTCACAGATGAAGAGGGATTTTTGAATTTTGGACTTGGACTTGATTTAAGACTTTTTCTATGCTATGATGGGATGAGGAAACCCTGGTGGCGTAGTGGTTAAGTGCTACGGCTGCTAACTGAAAGGTCGGCAGTTCGAATCTGCCAGGCGCTCCTTGGAAACTCTATGGGGAAGTTCTACTCTGTCCTATAGGGTCGCTATGAGTCAGAATCGACTGGACGGCAGTGGGTTTGGTTTTGGTTTGTGATGGGATGAATATGTTTTCCATTTGCAAGAATGTGATTTTGGGGGGGCCAAAGGGTAGAATGTCATGGATTGAATTATGTCCCCCCAAAATGTGTGTATCAACTTGGATAGGCCATGTGAGGTTGTCGTCCATTTTGTGATGGTAATTTTATGTTGAGAGGATTAAGGTGGGATTTTAACACCTCCCTGATCCGAGATACAGGGAGTTTCCCTAGGGTGTGGCCTGTACCACCTTTTATCTCTCAGGAGATGAAAGGAAAGAGAGTTGGGGACCTCATAGTACCAAGAGCAGAGCATGTCCTTTGGACCCAGGGTCCCTGTGCCTGAGAAGCTCCTTGACCATGGGAAGATGGAGGACAAGGACCTTCTTCCAGAATCAACAGAGAGAGAAAGCCTTCCCCTGGAGCTGACGTCCTGAATTTGGACTTGTAACCTACTAGACTGTGAGAAAATAAATTTCTCTTTGTTAAAGCCATCCACTTATGGTATCTGTTATGGCAGCACTAGATGACTAAGGCAGCGATGATTTTAGCTTCTGTTTTGGTGTTTCCTTTTTGTATCTGGACTTCAGCAATATTCTGTGTGGCGCCTAGAATTGTATTTGTTGCTATAGCATGTGCTTCCCAATGTGTATTAGACATTTTAATGCTCAATCATTGCCTGAATGTGTTTTAAGAACAGCTCATCAGTGAGTAGAGGTGGCAAAAAATTTGTAAAGTAACTGAATATTAGAAAAAACATCAATTGCTTTTGGACAAAAAAAATCATCCTACAAAATTAAATGAATGTGCAGCACCTTGGTATGAAAAGGGCATATTAATTTCATTCCAGAATTTTCTGTTGTATGCCTTTATAATGCAGTGACGTAATGGCAGCATTGTCATAGGATTGGTCTCTGCACTTAGAAAAATCAATTTTGCAAACTTCACATAATTAGTGAAACACTTGCTTTGCAGTGTCTTTACCAGTATGATTTTTTTAAGCTAGTAAATGTGATAAATCACCACACAGGTTTTCTATCTGTCAGAGATACGGATCTTTAAACAATAGTTAGCTGGCCTGTATGAGAAGGCTCAGAAGTGGAATCCACAGACAAAATAAAATATCGAGGTATACTTATTTCACTGACAGTAGTTCATTGAACTTCATCACTTATCAAGATTATAAATTTTTTACACATTATGTTAGAATTATAGGATGGATTGGCCTTTCCTGTGTTACCGTATTTTGAGATGTGACTTGCTAAAAATAGATCAAATGAGCAACAAGTTGAAGCCAACTTTAAAATTTTCCATTTCGTGGGGACCCAAAGACTTCATTTCTTTTTCACGAAGATAGTCCACATTCAGTGATTGTTATGACAACAACGACACATTACAAAATGGCTTTTCAATACTGATGTTCATTAATTTGTGATTCCAGTTCATAAATTAAGCCAGAACAATGTGTTTGGTTTAAATATGACAACGTGTTCTCTGTGAATTGAACTATTTTCATGTTTACTGATCCTATTCAATTTGCACCAATTGCTAAATTCATCTGTAACAATTCAAGAATTAAATGAGGATGACGGGTTTGTTTGGTTGGTAGGTTTGCAAACGAAACAATACAGGGAGCTGACTGATGGAGATTGCAGTAGCCACTCCCTCTTATAATTTTCATCATTAACTTTGCACTCTAGAAAAAATTCTGGCTACAGAACTTTGTTTACCGTCCAGGAATTTTCAACACAAATTTACAAGTGGACAACTATGATGCTGACAATCACTTGGGCCTCTTTTGATCCAGTAATTTACTTCATTGGAAGAAAATTATTCCACAAGGCAGGATCTGCATTTCTGTTATTTATGGGGTCTGCAGATGTGACAATTTAATATTCTTAGTTTCACTTTCTAGATCATTACTGATTTCTTTTTTTTTTTTACTACAGCAAGAAATGGATTCAGAATTTGGAACAAATTCTGTTATATTTGTATTGCCATCGTTAATTTCAGCACTAGTGGTACTAGTAAGATGATTCCCACCCATTAAGCACGTACCTTTAATGCAAGAAGTCTCTGCTGATTTATTACATTCTAAAAACGAATTTTGGAATAGTCTTTAGGGATTCACAAATCATTTTCTTTTTATCTTCTGCAGGCTTCCATTTTTGCACTGCACTTAGTTATTGCCGTTTCATTTTGCCTGGATTGAAAACTAATGTCACTTTTTAAATTTGATTCTGCCATAACAATAAATTTGAATAATAGAAAATAAATGTATAAAACCGGAAGTTTACAAAATAAAATTTACTTTAGAATTTAGACATTAACACAAAAAAATTTATATTTGAAAATCAAATAACTCATTGCTGTGGATTAAATTTTAACTAACAGTGACCCTATTGGACAGAATAGAACTGCACAGTAGGGCTTCTAAGGAGAGGCTGGTTGAAACCTTTTAGTTTCAGCCAGGCTCTTAACCACTGTTCCACCAGGGCTACATTTGAAAATTAGTTAGTAAAAACGTTAATTTGGACCATGAGATTTTGTTCTTGAGGTCTTAGATAGTCCAAAGAAATAGTACATGATATCCTTCTCCATGGACTAATTCCTTCTGAAAACAGGTCCAAAGTATGTAGGATGTAGTCTAGCCAGCCATCTTTGCTTCTAGGCTAGGGTACATTCTGGTTATACTTCTTTCAAGATAGATTTTTTTGTTCTTTTGGCAGTTCATGGTATATTCAGAATTCTTCACCAACACAATTAAAAGGCATCAATTCTTCTACGGTCTTCCTTATTCATCAGCCAGCTTTCCCACACATACGAGGCCACTGAAAACACTGTGGCTTGGATCAGTTGCATCTTAGTTTTCAAGGTGACGTCTTTGCTTTTCAACACTTTGGAGGTCTTTTGCGCCGATTTGCCTGATGGCAGTGCATCTTTTGATTTCTTAACTGCTGTTTCCATGGGTGCCGATTGTGGATCCAAATAAAATGAAATCCTTGACAACTTCAATCTTTTCTCCGTTGATCATGATGTTGCTCATTGGTCCAGTTGTGAGAATTTTTGTTTTCTTTATGTTGAGGTGCAATCTATACTGAAGGCCGCGGTCTTTGATCTTCATCAGTAAGTGCTTCAAGTCCTCTTATCTTTTAGCAAGCAGGATTGTGTCATCTGCAAAATGCACGTTGTTAATGAGTCTTTCTCCAATCCTGATGTCATGTTCTTGGTAAAGTCCAGCTTCTCAGATTATTTGCAGATTAAATAAGTATTGTAAAAGGATACAACCCTGACACACACCTTTCCTGACTTTAAACCACGCAGTATCACCTTTTTCTGTTTGAACGTCTACTTCTTGATCAGGTTCCTCATCAGCACAATTAAGTGTTCTGGAATTCCCACTCTTCGCAATGTTATCCATAATTTGTTATGACCCAAGCAGTCAAATGCCTTTGCATAGTCAATAAAACACAGGTTTAAACATCTTTCTGGTATTCTCTGCTTTCGGCCAGAATCAATATGACATCAGCTGTGATATCCCTCCTTCCATGTCCTCTTCTGAATCCTGCTTAAATTTCTGGCAGTTCCCTGTCAATGTACTGCTGCAGCTGCTTTTGCATGATTTTTAGCAGAATATTACTTGCATGTGATATTAATGATATTGTTTGATAATTTCCACACTTGGTTGGATCACCTTTCTTAGGAATCGGCGTAAATATGGATCCTTTCCAGTTCGTAGGCCAGGTAGCTGTATTCCAGATTTCTTAGGATTAGACAAATGAGCGATTCCAGTGCTGCATCCGTTTGGTGAAACATCTCAGTTGGTATTCCATCAATTCTCGGAGGCTTTTTTTTCTCACCAATTCCTTCAGTGCAGCATGGACTTCTTCCTTCAGTACCATCGGTTTCTGATCATATGCTACTTCCTGAAATGGTTGAAGGTCGATCAATTCTTTTTGGTATAGTGACTGTGGGTATTACTTTCATCTTCTTTTGATGCTTCCTGTGTCATTTAATATTATACCCGTAGAATCCTTCAGTATTGCAACTCAAGGGTTGAATTTTTTCTTCAGTTCTTTCAGCTTGAGAAATGCTGAGTGTGTTCTTCCCTTTTGGTTATCCATCTCCAGATCTTTACACATGTCATTATAATACTTTTTCTTCTCAAGCCACCCTTTGAAATCTTCTGTTCAGCTCTATTACTTCGTCATTTCTTCCTTTCACTTTAGCTACCCGACATTCAAGAGCAACGTTCAGAGTCTCTTCCGACATCCATTATGGTCTTTTCTTTCCTTCCTGTCTTTTAAAGGACCTCTTGCTTTCTTCATGTGTGATGTCCTTGATGTCATTCCACAAGTCACCTGGTCTTCAGTCATTAGTGTTTAACACATAAAATGTATTCTTGAGGTGGTCTCTAAATACAGGTGAGATATACTCAAGGTCATACTTTGGCCCTTTTTGACTTATTCTACTTTTCTTCAGTTTCAACTTGAACTCCCATATGAGCAATTGACAGTCTGTTTCACAATCGATCCCTGGCCTTGTTCTGACTGATGATATGAGTTTTCCCATCTTCTCTTTCCACAGATGTAGTCAGTTTGATTCCTGTGTATTCCATCTGGTAAAGTCCACGTGTATAGCTGCCGTTTATGTTGGCGAAAAAAAATATTTGCAGTGGATGAGTCACTGGTCTTGCAAAATTCTTTCATGAGATTTCTGGCATCATTTCTATCAGCAATGCTGTATTTTCCAACTACTTTTCCTTCTTTGTTTCCAACTTTAACATTCTAATGACCAGTAATTATCAATGCATCTTGATTGCATGTTTGATCAATCTCAGGCTGCAGAAGTTGTTTAAAATCTTCAATTTCTTTGTCTTTGGCATTGGTGGTTGGTGCATAAATTTGAAGAGTCATATAAACTGGTCTTCCTTTTAAGTGTATGGATATTAGCCTATCAGTGACAACATTGTATTTCAGGCTAGATCTTGAAACGTTCTCTTTGATGATTAATGTAACATCATTCTTTTGACTCTGGTGGAATATCCATGTTTGTAAGACCGCTCACAGACTGTTTCACCAGAGAGTTTTCTGGTACTGCAATATCTACCACTAATGTCTGTGATCCCTGTGAATTGGCAAAATAAGAATAGTGCTATAGATTTCTTCCAAATACAGAAAACATAATTATGAAAATGTTCTTGCTATCGATTATATTCTTTACCAATCTGTTTGTATGGGATTTTTGATACTTCTCTTGAAAAATGAGTCCAAGGTACTGTGATGTGTTTACTTTGTGTGGCCTTTCTAGCCATGGTCTTACAACATCCACCCTGGTGCTTGGGCAGGACTGTGTGATAGGGTAATTGTGGCTCACCAAGGGGATTGTTTAGTTTTCCCTTCAAAGAGAACCAGTTCCAGAGCAAAGAGAAGGATTCAACTCCCATCAAGGAAGAACAGCCAGGAGCTGAGCATGTATTATGGACCTGAGATCCCTGCACTGAGAAGCTCCTAGAAGCAGGAGACTGAAATAGAGAGAGGAAGCTGTAACCCTGAAGATGGTAAGATGCCATGGCAGGAGAGACCAAGCAACAGGGACCCGGCTATAGGAGATGATGGCCCAGGGAGAAGGAAAGCTGAGTGCCTTTGGAGAGAGTCCCAAGGCCAGGCAGAGGCACACCTATGAGCACAGGAGGGAAGAGGCTGTCCTGATAGAAGAACTGTATTCTGGGTGTCTTTGAGCCTGAGTTATAACTGTTACTTCCCTAATAAACCCCATAATCATGAATATGGACTGTGAGCTCTGTGTGGCCATTGCAATGAATTATTGAACCCAGCAGAGAAGTAGGGAGTACTCTGTGAGGGACAGTTGGTGTCAGAGTTAGTGAAGATGGCGGAGAGAGGATAGTTTTTTCACCAATGCCTTCAATGCAGCTTCGATTTCTTCCTTTTATACCATCAGTTCTTGATCTTATGCTACCTCTTGAAATGGTTGAAAATTATCCAGTTCTACTGCAGTACTATATTAACATCAGACAAATTATACTTCAGAAAAAGGAGTATTATTGGGAATAAGTAGGGACATAACATAATAAAGGTTCACTTCTCCAAAAAGATACAACCATCCTAAATGTGTACATATTTAACAACAGGGCTCCAAAATACAAAAACTAATAAATCTGAAAGGGGAAATGGACAAATACGCATTTGTAATTGGTATCAGTACTTTTCTATCAATAATTAATAGAGCCCTGCTAGTCGAAGTCCAAAGCATCTGTATGAACCACTCATGGATGTCTATGTGTGTGTGTATGTATATAGTATAAAGACAAGTAATACAGAAATAAACATAGAGTCCTTGGGAGGTGCAAACGGTTAATGCATTCAGCTGCTAACCAAAATGTTGGAGGTTTGAGTCCACCCAGAGGCACTTCGGAAGAAAGGCTTGGCGATCTACTTTTGAAAAATTAGCCGTTGAACTGACACACTTGTGTGTCAGTACTACTCTGACACACATGGGGCGAGGGGTCACCATGAGTCAGATCAGCTTGATAGCAATTGAATGATTTTTTTATTCATTCTGCCAGTGTTTGTCTTTTAATTGTTATCTTAGGCTGGGTTCTCTAGAGAAGCAAAACCAGTGAGATATATATATGTATGTATTTATATATAAATAGATTTATATCAAGGAAATGGCTCACGAGGCTGTAGAGGCTGGTAAGTCTCAAGTCCATGAGTCAGGCTGGTGACTTCTCCTGACTCACATAGGTGCAGGGACTGCAGAACTCAAGGTCTGCAGGTCATACAACAGGTCTGTGGCTCACAGGCTGCAAAGGCTGACAGATCTCAAGATCGGCAGGTAAGCTGGCAGGCTGTGGCTCACAGACTGCGGAGGCTGATGAATCCCAAAATTGGAAGGTAAGCTGAGAGTTCGAGTCCCAAAAACTTGAGATCAAATGAAGAGGAGCCAGCTGCAGGATTCAGAGTGAGCAAAAGCTCAAGAGCCTTGCCAGAAAGTCCACCTATATTGGATGCAGTCCACACCCCCAAGGAAACTCCCTTACATCTGATTGGCTACTCACAGCAGATCCCATCATGGAGGTAATCACATTATATCACATCTCATCATGGAAGTGATTGCATCGTTATACGACTGCTAAACTACATCATAACTGCGAAAGCACTGAGAATCATGGTCCAACAAAGTTGACACACAACTTTAATGATCCCAATTGTGAATTTAATCTATTTATATTTAAAGCGATTAATGATAAGGAAGGACTTATATCTTCTACTTTGTAGTAGGTCATATACGTATTTTGTTTCTCATTTTCTTCACTACTGTCCACTTTTGTGTTTGACTGATTTTTTTCAAGTGTACAATTTTGATCCTCTCCTTGTTTCCTTTCCTTATATTTTTTAACTTTCTTAGTGGTGACCATGAGGATTACAATTAATATCTTATATTTATAACAATCTTCTTTTAATTAATACAAATTTAGCTTCAACAGTATACAAAATTCTGCTTTTATTCAGCTCAGTTACCTCCCCTACTTACGTTGCTGTTACAAAAATTGCATCTTTATACATTGTGTGTCCATTAAGAGAGATGTGTATTTTTATGCATTCGTGCTTTAAATCACATATGAGAAAAAGAGAGGCATGATATTAAAATATTACTCACTTTGTTTTATCTAAGTAGATACCTTTACGGAGTCTTTGTTTCTTTTTATGGCTTCCAGTTACTGTCTAGTGTCCTTCCATGCCAGCCAGAATGATTCCCTGTAGCATTTCTCATAAGGCAGTTCTGCTACTAACACACTCCCTCAGGTTTTGTGTATCTGGGCATGTCTTAATTTTGCCTTCATTTTTGAAAGATAGTTTTGCTAGATACTGAAATCTTGGTTCATAGTTTTGTTCCTGTATTTTTTTTCCAGTATCTTAAATACATCATCCCACAATTTTCTCATCTCAATGGTTTCTGATGAAAAATCAACAGTTAAACTTGTTGACACTCTCTTGTACATTAGGGGTCACTTATCTGTTGCTGCTTTCAAGTTTCTGTCTTCGTCTTTTGACATTTTGATTATTGTCTCTCTGTGGATATCTATGTATTTGTTGTCCTTTGAGTTTATTGAGCTTCTTGGATATCTAGATGACATTTGGGAAACTTCCAGTCATTACATTTTCAAATATTCTTTCTGTCCTTTCATCTTTCTTTCCTTTCTGGGACTTCCTTAATGAGTATATTGGTATGCTTGATGTTGTCCCGCAGGTCCCTTAGGCTCTGTTCATTTTCTTCATTCTTTTTCCTTTATGCTCCTCAGTTAGAACAATTTCAGTTGCGCTTTTTCAAGTTTACATTTTCCTGCTGTCTCGCTCAAATCTGCTGTTGAGCTCCTCTAATGAAAATTTTATTTCAGCTATTCTACTTTTCAGCTCTATAATTTCTATTTGGTTCTTTTGTATAATATTTCTTTATTAATATTTTCTACTTGTTCATACATTCTTCTCTTGGTTTCCTTTTTTTGTGTGTGTGTCTATGGTTTCTTTAGCTCTTTGAGGAAATTTAAGACAATTGGTTTAAAATCTTTGTCTAGTAATCCCAATATCTGTGTTTCCTTAAGGATGCTTTCTGTTCATTTCTCTTCTTTCTTTCTTCTTAACAAATGAACCATCCTTTCCTTTTTCTTTTTAGGACTTAAAATAGTGTGTTGAAAACTGGATATCTTAAATATTATAATGTAACTCTGGAAATCAGATTCCCTCCAGTCATTAGGGTTTGCTTTTTTTTTTTAATTGTTGAGGGCCAGTCGTCCATTTGCTTAGTGATGTTTCCAAACTATTTCTGCAGAGATTGTATGTCTTCTCATGTGTGGACACTGAAGTTCTGTTCTGTTATCTCAGCAGTCAGTTCATGACCTGACAGTGCTTTCTTTAAATGCTTGTAGCCAAAAAGAAAAAGTAACATTATCCCAGTCTTTGCAGATTGGCTCTGAACTGGGGCATTCTTTCAATGCTAAGCAAGAGCGCCTAAAACTCTGCCTTAGCCTTCACTTCCTGCCCCCATGGAGCCCAAAGATCAGCCAGAGGTGCAAGCCTAAAGCTTTGTCAGGATCTTTATGAGCATGTCTTCATCCTTAGGCAAGAATATTGCACTCCAGATTCCTCAGTATATGTGGTAGCCCTTCAAAGCCCTTAAACCACCAACCATTGTTCTCTCAGCCCCCTTTTTTCCAAGCTTTTGGATGTCTCTGCTGTTTTCTCTGTACTTCATCCTTTGACCCTGGAGGTAGGACCAATTCTTATACCTTCGTACTGCTCAGTTTCCATCACATCATACATTTTTTCTTGTGTGCTGTTGAGTCAATTCTGACTCATAGTGACTATAGGATGGAGTAGAACTTCTCCAAAGGGTTTCTAAGGCTGTAATCTTTATGGAAGGAAACTGTCATATCTTTCTCCTGTGGAGTAGTTGGTGGATCAAATCAAAAGGTTTAACAGCTGAGTGCTTAACCACTGCACTACTGGGGCTCCTTTTGACATCATGCATCATAATAGATTTTTAACACACCCCTCAGAAACATAGAAGTCCATAAATTATCAAGGATACAGAAGATTTAACATGTATAAAAATACCAAATTGATATATGTGTATGTGTCTGCATTATCTAACCACTAAAGAATATACATTCATCTCATGCACATACGTAGTGTTTATAAAAATTGACTGTATACTGTGTTATAAAGCAAGTCTCAACAAATTTCAAGAGTCTGCAGTAATACAGAGGATACTGTGTAAGTACACCATAATTAAAGAAGAAACCATCTTAGAAAAAGAAAATACAAAATCTCCATGTGCTTGGATATTTTAAAATACTATGCGTTAAAAAAGACATCATAATGAAAATTAGAATATATTTTGAAGTGAACAATTATGAACATAGTGCATATAAAAATTGGTGCAGTACAGACAATATAATATAGGAAACTTATACCTTAAAAATATAATTGGAAAGAACAAATTTTGAAAAATAAGGGAGTTAAACATCCATTCAAAATGTTGGGAAAAAACCAGAAACAAACATTCATAGGAATTTTTGTTTCTATTAATGATTGGATACATGCAACAGACGATCAACGAAGACTAAAGTTGATTCTTAGAAAATGCTGGTAAAATTGACAAACTTTAGGCAAGATTGATCAAGTGAAAAAGAATGAAGGTATAAATAACGAATATCAGGAATTAGAAAGAAAATGACTACAGATCTTGCAGAACTTAAAGATAATGTGAGAATGTTATGAACCATATTAGCTAATAAATTTGCAAATTTAGGTAAAGTAGGCAAACGTATCATACCATGTAAGTTAATAACAACGATTCAAGAAGAAACAGGAAGCAAAAGTAATTCCACAACTGTTAATAGAATTGAATTGGAGCTCAAACTATTCTCAAAAAGAAACTTCATGTCAGATGGCTTTTCCTGCAAATTCTGCCAAATATTCAAGAAATACTTCACAAATTCTTCAATATAAAATGAAATATATACCCAAACTCATTTTATAAAGCTTGTAGAATGAATATTGATACCAGAACCTGACAAGAACAGCACAAGATGGGAAAATTACAGGCCAATGTCACTGATGAACATAGATGCAAAATATAAAAATAAATAGGCAAAACAAATCCAGCAATACTCTAAAGAAGAATATATTATGACCAAGTTGGGTCTATCCCAAGAATTCAAGGTTAGTTTAACATTCAAAAATGAATCAGTATAATTTGCCATATGGACAGGAAAAATAAATGTGGTTATATTAATAGGTGTAATAAAATAAGTATTTGATAACTTCCAGTATCCACTCATGTTTTTTAAAAGAACATCTAGCATGCCATGAGACCAGAAGAACCAGAAGGTTCCCGGCTACTGTTGCTGAACATTTTGATCAAAGAGTCCATAGCAAAGCCCTGATCAAAGGGGGGAAAATGCAGAACAGAATTTCACATTCTCATGAACTCTAGACTTTTTGGAGCCATTGAGGGTGAATGAACTCCTGAAGCTATTGCCGTGAGATGATCTTTAAACATTACACCAAAAGCATTCCCTTGAATCATCTTAAAACTGAAGTATAAAAAAGAAAACACCATACTGTTGCTGTTGAGTTGATTCCGACTCAGAGACCCTGTAGGACAGAACAGCACTGCCCCATAGAGTTTCCAAGGTGCAGGTGGTGGATTCAAACTGCTCTTCTTTTGCTTGGCTACCGTATCACTTAACCACTGTGCCACGAGCGCTCCGGAACATTAGCTACTTAACTAATAAAAATGGTCTACCTTGAGCATATGCTCTTTTAAGAACTGTCTATATGGCATCAGATTGACAACAGCTGCTGAAAAGATTAGAAAGGAACCTTAAGGAGCAGTGGGTTTATGCTAATGACAGAGGAACTACTCAGAAAAGGAGGGTAAGAATGGTTGCACAACTTGAATGTAACCGATGTCATTAAATTGTACAGGTAGAAACTGTTGAGTTGGTGTATGTTTTGCTGCATATATTCTCCACCACAAAAAATACATTTACAGGTAATAATTAACAAAAAATGTCAAGGAGAGCTAAATATTTTGAAAATAAGACAGAGTTGCATGTGAGGGAATGAGTGGGGTGAGCTGTTTTAGATTAATAGTCAGTAAAGGCTTATGGGAGCAGGATATTTGAGAAGATAACTGACCTATATCAAAGGAGAGAATAGCTGTATGAAGTTCTGGAGGGAGGATATTGCCAATAAAGGAAAGAGTTGTTTCTGAGGCCCTTAAATAACCAAGTGTTTTGGCATGTTTGAGGAAGCTCAGGAAATAAGTCATGGCTAGTGTGGAGTGAACCGAGGAAATAAGGTTAGTATGGTGGGCAAGCCCCGCATCATGAAAGACCATGGGAAGGATTTGGGAATTTTTCCTAATTGCTCAGAGAAGCCACTGAGGTGATGCTGTTATGTAGACTGTAAGAGGGAAGATCGGTGGCACGGAGTCCAGTTTTAACCAAGAGATGATGGTGGCTGTAAGGTGGAGGTAGTGAGAAGTGGATAGAGTCAGGATTTATGTTAAGGTAGCGCCAAGAGTCCAGAATATGTGTCAATGGATTGGATGCAAGATTTGAATAAAGGAGAGAAATCAAGGATGATTTCTAGGTTTTTGTCCTGAACAACCCAGAGGATAGTGAGAACATTTGCTGAGATAAGGAAGACTGGGAGGTAGATAAGACACTTGGACGAAGAATTTTATTTGAACCACATTAAGTTTGAGATGCCTAGTAGACATTCAAGGGGAGATGTGAAGACAGCCATTGATGAAGGAACAACAGGGCAGAGTATGTAAATGAGGGTATCCTAGGGCTCAGGTGGAATTGACTGCCATGAATTGGCTCAGATAACCTAGATAGTGAGAAGTGATGAATGATGTTACTTAAACAGGGCATGGAAATCAATGAAAAAGGTGTGGGAGTGTCAGGGAGGCTAAGGTAGAGAAGTTTCTCTCTTCCTAAACCTGATTGGCTGGATTTGAAGACATCATAAGTTCGTGTATGAGAAATATCCAGCAAATTACCAGTTGATTTAATAAATTGATAACAAAGTCTACCTTTCAGCCAAAGATTGAAAAACAAACAAACCAATTGCCATCCAGTGAATTCTGACTCTTAGCAACCCTATAGGACGGAGTAGAACTACCCCACAGGGTTTCTAAGGAGCAGCTGTTGGATTCAAACAGCAGACCTTTTGGTTAGCAGCTGAGCTCTTAACCACTGCACCACCAGGCTCAGACCAAGAATAACACACGTGAGGAACTTACTCCTTAGTTCAATCAAGTATGTAGAAATTCAAATTTGTGATTTTGGAGATTCCCCCTCTTTTTTTTCAAAATGGGGGGCATTGAGATGAAGGATTTTCCTATGCCCACCATCCTAAGGGATTTAATTAACCCATAGTTGAGACATTGTAAACATCTCAAGAAATTATTACCTTTGAGAAACTTGAGGGTGAGTAGGCATATCACCTGGCTCCTCTTAAACTCCTTTTAAAAACCTGACTTGAAGACTCACCTGCCTTTTTGAATAAGTGCCAGCTTGAATAGGCAGGGTTCAGGGAATTGCCAACCAAAGGTATGGTTTCTCCAGAGGCCTCCAAGGGGTGTAAAAGAAGAGCGGAGCCAGACCCCGTGCTTGGGACACACCCTTGGTAGGAAATATTTGAGTGTGTGTGTGGTGAGGGGAGCACTCGGTGTGGGAGAGTGGGGTGGGTGGGTAATAGGGAAATGCCTGTTTTTTTTTTTTTTTCTGGTTTTAAGAAACGGTTTTTTACTTTTTTTGTTTTTTTAATTACAACGAACAGTTCAATGGAGATATGTTCCTTATCTGCAGGGGCTAGTGGAAGTGCTGATAGCTGAGAATGTAGCCTGCTCCCCAAATGCCAGTTGGCATTTTGGAGAGAAAACTTGATGTTTGGAGCACTGACTGGCACTGCGTTTTCTAAATAATTAAGGGTGGTGGGGTGGTGGTAAGAGAAAGAGGATGGTCTATGAACACTGACCCTGGAAAATTAACTCCCAAGTGTGTGGGTTGTGGATAACAGGAAAAGAACATCACCCGCAAATGACAGCAGTGCCTTTATTTATTTATTTATGCTTCTTTTTAGTTCTGAGTTGTTTTGAAGCCACAAATTAATGGGGCCACCATGAGTTTTCAGAGAATGAGTTTTACAAAAATCTAAGTGTTTTAAATATTGCAAGGATTTACTTATATATGCTGTATATGAGAAAAGTCCTTACAGTTACAGGGAGGAGAAAGAAAGTATATTCAGGAATTAAATTTTCACAGTTCTCTGAATTCTTATATTTCTCTTGTTGTCCATTTTTCTTTTTTTGTCCTTCATCCACCCCTTCCACCTTGACCCACTGTCTTCATCATCTAGTGCTGCCGTAACAGAAATACCATGAGTGGATGGCTTTAACCAAGAGAAATTTAATACCTCACATTAAAGTAGGCTAATAGTCCAAGGCATCAGCTCTAAGGGAAAGCTTTCTCTCTCTTTCGGCTCTGGAAGAAGGTCCTTGTCCTTAGCCTTCCCATGGTCAAGGAGCTTCTCAGGTGCAGGGACCCTGCGTCCAGAGGACATGCTCTGCTCCTGGTGCTGCTTTCTTGATAGTCTGAGGCCCCCAACTCTCCGCTTGCTTCCCTTTCCTTTTACCTCTTGCGAGATAAAAGGTGGTGCAGGCCACACCCCAGGGAAAGGTGACCTGAGTGAGGGTGGTGTTACAATCCCACCCTAATCCTCTTAAAGTAAAATTACAATCACAAAATGAAGGACAACTACGCAATAGTGGGAATCATGGCCTAACCAAGTTGAAACACACGTTTTTTAGGGTCATAATTCAATCCAAACCAAACCAAACTTGTCACCATCAAGTTGATTCCAACCCGTAGAGAGCCTAGTTGATATTAACTCATAGAGACCCTATAGCATAGAGTAGAACTACCTCATAGAGTTTCCAAGGACTAGTTGGTGGATTCGAACTGCTGACCTTTTGGTTAGCAGCTGAGCTCTTAACCACTATGCCACCAGGCCTCCTCTTGATACACAGTCCACCCTAATTCACCACTGTGTTAGAAAAAGGTTTTGCTATTCTGAAATAAGAACTTTTTACTATACTTTTGTGTTCGTGGTTGCTTTTTGTATGTCTTTAAGCACTGAACAGTTAACTCATACCCATTAAAAACCCATTGCCACTGAGTCTATTCCAACTCATAGCGGCCCAATAGGGCAGAGCAGAACTGTGCCATAGACTTTCCAAGGAGCGCCTGGTGGATTTGAACTGATGACCTTTTGGTTAGCAGCTGTAGCTCTTAAACAGTACACCACCAGTGTGGGAGGGGTTTAATTGATAACATGATGTCTGGGCTCCAAGGGAGATGGAATGGATGTGCAGGAGAAGGGCATGCAGAGTCTGCCTGTATAGTCCCCAGAACTCTGTTCAAGATCATAACACACCTCAGTAATCACTTGAATCTAAACATACAACTTTAACAGTTGATGTAAATGACTTTACACATGAATTTTGGAATGCAACTATTTCTCAATGGAAGTTTCTTCAACGAAGCTGTTTGTATTCCCTTAATAATTATGTAAGCTAACATTTATTGTGTTCATTCTGTGTGTGAGGCCTTTTTCTAAGTGCCTTGTGTGTTTTATTTAACCTGCGTAACAACCTTTTGAATAAGACCCGTTTTAGAAATGGGAAACTGAGGCAGTGAGAGGTAAAGTAATGTGCCCAGATCACCCAGCTGATAAATTGAGTTAGGATTTAAACCCAGGCAGTTTGTTTCAGAATTTGCTTATGTAATCACTGTAGATGACAGCAGGGAGCCCTAGTGGCTCTGTGGTTAAAGACCTTGGCTGCTAACTGAAAGGTCAGTGGTTCGAACCCACCAGCCTCTCTGTAGGAGACAGATGTGGCAGTCTGCTTCAGTGAAGACTTACGGCCTTGGAAACCCTATGGGGCAATTTTACTCTGTCCTTTGGGGTCACTATGAGTTAGAATCGACTTGATGACAGTGGGTTTTGGCACATAATACTAATGTCCAGTGTATTCTATATGCCATGTATATGTTCAGAAACTAATTTTCCGAACATTTATGCCATGTGTAGATTACCAATCCAGTTGCCGTTGAGTAGATTTTCACTCATGACGACCCCGTGAGTTTTCAAAGTAGGACTGCCCTCCATGCGGTTTTCAATAGCTGTGACCATTTGGAGGTAGATTGCCAGGCCTTTCTTCCAAGGCATCTGAGTGGATTTAAACTGCCAACCTTTCAGTTAGTAGCTGAGCACTTAACTCTTTGTGCCACCTAATACATATATATACTAGGAGGTTTTCCTCCTTATTTGTACTTTAATGATTTTTAGACTCTTATGAATACTTCTTCCTGGCTCTCTATGAGATGCTAAAGAACAGAATAGGCACATGTAACCCTCTCTCACCTTCTCCCTCCCCTCTTTCACAGAGATGAAATGAAAAGGAATTAATGAGGACAGATTATTGGATTAGGGCCCATACTCAGGGCTATAACAGCATGGGGAGTTTCTCCTGTCACTTCAGTTCTTGTTCAGGAATTGGCACCTGTTTTTTGTGAATCGCAAAGACCAGTGCTTTATATCACGTCATTTAGATTTGGGGTATGGAGCAGTGACTTAAAAAAATTAAATTTTATTTTCAGAGATTTTTTTCTATTAATTGTTTACATTTATTTTAATTGTATATTCTAAAACCACTACAAAAAGGCATGAAATAATTGTTTAAATTTTAATTCGTATGGGTCAAAATGTATGTTAAACTACCTATTGTCACCTTCACAGTCGTTGTTATGTTTGAGCCGATTGTTCTGGCCACTTGTTACCAAGTATGACTTTCTTCTCCAGGGACTGATCTCTCCTGACAACATGTCCAAAATACGTGAGATGAAGCCTCGCCATTCTTGCTTCTAAGGAATATTCTGGCTGTACTTCTTTCAACACAGATTTGTTCATTCTTTTGGCAGTCCGTGGTATATTCAATATTCTTTGCAAACACCGTAATTCAATGCCTTCAATTTTTCTTTGGTCGTCCTTATTCATTGCCCACCTTTCGTGTGCGTATGAGGCGACTGAAAACACCATGGCTTGAGTCAGGCGTACATTAGTTTTCAAGGTGACATCTGTGCGTTTGAACACTTTAAAGAGGTCTCTGGCAGCAGATTTGCCCAATGCAATGTGTCGTTTGATTTCTTGACTGCTGCTTCCGTGGGTGTTTATTGTGGATCCAAGTAAAATGAAGCCCTTAATGATGTCAACATTTTCTCTGTTATCGTGATGTTGCTTATCGGTCCAGTTGTTAGGCTGTTGGTCTGTGGTCTTTGATCTTCATCAGTAAATGCTTTAAGGCCTCTTCACTTTCAGCAAGCAAGATTGTATCATCTGCATATCTCAGGTTATTAATGAGTCTTCCTCCAATCCTGACGCCTTATTCTTCTTCAGACAGTCCAGCTTCTCGGATGATTTGCTGAGCATACAGGTTGAATAGGTATGGTGAAAGGGTACAACGGTGATGCACACCTTTCTCGACTTTAAACCATGCAGTTTCCTTGTTCTATTTAGATGACTGCCTCTTTTTCTATGTACAGGTTTCTCATGAGAACAATTAAGTGTCCTGGAAATCTCATTCTTCCCCATGTTATCCATAATTTGTTATGAGCTGGAGTAGGTCTCAGAAATAATGTGCCATTTCTTCCAGTTGGTTGTGCACGGCTGCCTACTTCCCTAGGTGGTAGCAGCTAAGGCCTGTCTCAGAAACATTCCCCTCCTCACTTAGCATGAGTCTTCACACTGCTGCATCTTCTTTCCCGTGTGTGTCTCCTGCCCTCCTCAGTGGCTGGGGAAAATGATAGTAGTCCACTGATGAGATTTATTCTTTTATTATACTTTATTTTATCATTTGTTTTTATAACATAGTTCCGTTAAAATCAAGGGTAATAAAAATGTTTGTATGATGGA